>NC_087210.1:16425672-16445765 GCF_015104395.2 Macrobrachium nipponense | reverse complement strand
GAACCTGGATACACATTTCCTTTTCTTTTGAAACCCATGTTGTAAATAGTTTAACTAGTCAATCTGTGCAGCACTGGATCATAATAACTCAAGAGCCACTGCTTATACTTTTGGAGGCATTGTGGAATTATTATCCTTATATTATGTAATTTGGATGCTTATGCATATGTTTATTGAAGTCTTTTACAAAATAATGATGAAAATGTTGGTGTAAGATTTCGTTAGAATACAGTAATCGGGTTTTGAATATTTCGGAATAATAATAATAATAATAATAATAATAATAATAATAATAATAATAATAATAATAATAATATCCTAAGGACATGTAAAGATTTTCATTTGTCTTCGGTTTATTCCTCTAACGTGTCGACAGCGCACAGGTAGTCATCTAAGAGAGTATACAGTAAAGTGAATTAAGATACGTTTTACAAGTATTTATAGCATGCAAGGTCGTGTACAATCGGTGGGCGGGTCGGTGAGCAGGGATTTTAATTGGTCGTTGGATGGTAACGAAATCTCTCCCTGAGGCGTTGAGATCTGCGTGGTCTGGCCGGAGTTATTAGCGTGGGTTGGGTGTTGGTTGTGGTACCCACCTCTTGGGCGGTAGGTACTTCTGCAGGCTCGTTCTCTCCCGCTTTCTCTCACTGCTTCTTCCTCTCTTTCTCTCTCTCTACTCCTTTCTTTCTCTCTCTGCAAATTCCTCTCTCTCTATCTTTCTCATTCGCTCCTTTTCACTCTCTCTCTTTCTCTCTCTGCTTGTTCCTCTCTCTCTCTTTCTCTTTCTCTCTCTGCTTGTTCCTCTCTCTCTTTCTCTCTCTCTGTCTCTCCACCCTCGGTCTCTCCTCTCTCCCGTGGCGGTATACAGAGTCGGTTGGTTTCTTGTGCTATTTCTTCTTATGTCTGTAGGAAGAAATTCTGTTTCTTTTACCGTGTTAATATTCGTTTTTTTCTCTAATATGTGTAATGCTTCAAGATAATGTAGGCGTTTCCGGTCCGGTGCATGGTCAATAATTTCTATGTTCATTATAAGTTCAGCTCTTTCTGGTCTCCTGTTATGTTTTTCCCTGTAATGAATGAAAATGGCCACTTCTTGAAGGTGGTAGGAGAGACGATATAAGAATGGTGTCATCCATCCACCGAGCATGTGAATTCGTAGATGACACTCCTTCTCTTCAAAGACGTTTCTGGGGGCGCCGGGTTGTTTTTAAGAAGCAGCTGGCTGGTTTTCATGTTTTTGTAATAAATTATGAGGCTAATTTTATCACCTTCTGTAGTGGGGGAGACATTTTCACTGATTATTTTCCTTATAGCCTTTTCGTCTTCCAAATATTTGTGGTGCATATAATTTTAATGAAATATTTTTATAGCTCCACTTTGGTCGTTAGTTTCGGTCGTTCTTTCCTGGTGCCATTTATTTATGGAGTCCCTCGTTTGGCGTTCGACCATGCGATTTGAAAAGTTATTGTTGATGAGGACTTGTGTAGACCTTTCGATATCCCTGGTGGTTTCTCTCCATGTGGAACAGTGTGTAAGGGCGCGGCGGACGAAGGCGCGGTTGATGCCTTCGACGGGAATAGCAGGCATCTTCCTGGATCTGAGAACAATTATGCATCAGCATTTCTTTTTTAAAGTAAACAACTAGTGATACATACATACATACATACACATATATATACACATACACAGTATATAATATATATGCAAGTATATATAATACACACGTAGGGGCATAAGCCATAGGACAGGTAGCAGGTTGTCCAATCCTGACCAAATACTTATACTGACTGCGATTTTCCCAGCTTAGGGCAAGTGCAGAACAACAAATATATAACCATCTTAGAATCCGTAATTATCAAAAAGACTGTACCGTCGCTAAACACTTAATCGTCTTCTGTAAAATTGGTTATACTGTGACTTGGGCAAATGGTTTTCCTCACTCTGTTTTTATTTATTTTTGTTAGCCTTGCTCTATTTTTTCATACAGGTAGGTTGTTTTAAGATTTTAATGAACTACTTTTACTTATAATATGTTTGTACTTGTATGTGGTGTTGATGTATATATACTATATATATATATATATATATATATATATATATATATATATATATATATATATATATATATATATATATATATATATCTATCTATATATAAAAATATTAGATATATATAATAGTATATATATATATATATATCTAATATATTATATATATGGTATATATATATATATTATATACATAGAGATATAATATATGATTATATATATATATATAATATATATATATATATTATTATATATATATATATATATATATATATGTATGTATGTATGTATGATATACATGCAGATATATATATGATATATCATATATATCTATATTATATATAATAGTATATATATATATATATATATATATATTTATATATACTCCATTCCTGCATATATATATATATAATATATATATAATATATATATATATATATATATTAAGAGTAATTGGTTTATTAAATTTCGCTCATTTACTAATTCCCAGCAGTAATATTAATTTAATATTCATTAAATACTCTTTGACATTGTTCACTTCAGTACTACCCTCCCCCTTTTATCAGTAGAAAACAATCATCACTTCCGCCGCATCGTCACTGCAGTATCTTTAAAAAACTACACAATGACGCCAGAAGGTCACACGAGGGAAACATTATTGAACTGTTTTCAGTTTTACTCTCAGTTCCGAGCACCGCTTCGTGCCTCCCTCTCTTCATCCTTCTTCATCTTTGGTTCCTTACACGTTGCAGCACACTTGGAATGCAATTCCCATCGCAACAGTGGAGACAGCTTTATTACCCGAAACTCCGAAGTGACTCTCTTGGTTACAAAATCCAGGGCAACCGTCAGTCTCAGTAGTCGTGATGCAGAACGTGAGAGATTCACAGGCGGAATTTTGGGGAGCTTTCAAGCTGTAACATTCCATGTGGGTTTCGAATTTTTGTGTCATACGTCGAGATTAAAACTTTTGTTTTTTCCTTTTTGTCCATATATTTCTTTACTTTCATCCCAATTTTTGCATTTGTTTTTTGGTAATTGTAGTGATAATATTGTTCTAAATGTTGGTATCAGATTACACACGTACACTTGCACACACAAACACACACACGCGAGCGCGCTCCTGGACATAGGTGAGGGCAAGAAGGAATTTTATTCCATCTTTGGTGAGGGTACATGCAAATTATGTTTTCCAGTAAGTTCAACATAATGAATTTGAGACTAGATTTATACATTTAACTTATGACATCACCATTTCTCAAAGATGCAGTTATGTTCCGGAATATTTTTTCACTCCTTTGCTGTCTTACTATATTCAGTTATCAGATGTTTTTTTTTTTAAAAAGAGGGTTTTATGAGGACAAACAGAAATCCATTGTATCATAGCACATTTTCATTAAATATGACAAAAGGACTCCATAGTGATGCACTATTACTTCGCTTTCATGTGCTCATTTTACCGGTCGATATAGAAGTCAAACACATCACTATTTTACTGTTGTAAAAATCAGTGCATACTGTCTACTCCACCCCTAATATATAAAACATTTGTCCTTATCACGCTCTTACTCTGGGATTGTTAGTTATTTTAATATAACAATGGATCCTCTCCGGTGGTAGGTAGGCTGCCCACTTTTTTTATATATGAGTTTTAATCCCCTTTGTTTCTTATATCCTTCCTTTTGTATTCTCGTCTCTTCAGTCTTATTCTTTTTTGTTTTGTGCTGAAATAATTTATTCTTTTCCACTCCTCTCCACTCCACTTTTACCGCTGCATTGTCCTGTGAGGTGAAGATCGCCTTCTTTCTTAAAAACTATAAATTGGTTTTCGTACTCTCCCTCTTTTTCGGATTTGTTTGTTTTTTCTTTTTTTTAGCAAAAAAAAAGGAAATAAATCCTATTGTGGATTACAGAAAGGTGTTCGATCTCCAAACCCTGCCAGATCCAAAATAATAAAACTATATTTTTTCATTAACCGCTGTGGTGCCACATTTCTGAGGCTCGAGATACTTTTTGATAAATATATTCTTGTAAGGTCGCAACCAATTTGACAAAAATAATAAGGTACATTCAAGATTTCCATCGCCATCCCTAGGATATCCAATGCCAATGTTTATGCATTCCCCAGAAAGTTTGCTTACCAAAGAAATAATGACTTATATATATCAACTGTGTTAGTTTTTTTTTTATTGTAAGTATGTGTGTTTTTTACTGTCTGCGCTTACTTCACAAACCAACTTTGTCTCTCAGTTTATTCACTATTCACAGTTTTTCAACTGTCAGTAGTATTTATTACTCCTATGAACCTCAAATCAATTGCGCCCTGTGGCTCAACTATCCACCTCCTTCAGTATTTACTAGTTCTCTAGGGCCAGTAACCAATCTACCATCATCTGTTAGTAGTTGTGGAATGGAAGAAAAGCATGAGCCAAGGTAAGATGTTGCCAATTTGGTCCACCACAGATGAGGCTGAGTAATTCATTAAATTTTCTTCTTCAAGGAATGTTAGTATTTTCCCTCGGCTGTATGGTAAGTTCTATTCGCATCACGGCGAGACTTAACAAAAAATGGTGTCATTTTCATTTGAACGACTTTGTCTCCATGCGTTGAATTTGGTCGGTTTGTCATGCATGGTAGGCTCGTCTGCATGTATCATCAAACCACGGCTGGTCATTTGTCCTAGATTTGATGGCTTTTCTTGGGACACATCTTATCAAAATAGCCAACAGCATTTCATTTAGCTTCTTCTTGGGATCAGGATCTAATATAGGAACTGAAATATTAAGTGACTAACAAGCTTCAATAATGCGATCGATCAGAATTGCTCTGAATTTTAACCAGACCGTTTTTCCAGTGGTGGAATTAGGAATAGACTGATTGACAGATCAGAAGCGCCTACATATTCACAGACAATGGACTTCGCAATAGCTGGAACATCTGTGAATATGAGGTCTAATCTATCATCAGAAATATCCGTTAGTTCCTCAATTAGCTAGGCAAAATCGGAGGATACACAGACCTCAAGAGCAGAACGGCCATGATGATTTGTGGAATTTGTGGCTTATTTGACATCATAGAAAATTTCACCTGTCTTAATGATACTTTTATTTCAAAGTTTGGTCCTGTTGACACTAAGCTATAAAGAGTTGTTTTCTTGAAATATTTCTAGCTTTTCCTTTGGGTCAAAAGTTCCTAGTTAGTTATTTCATTGACAAAAAAATACAACTATTAGTACAAATTTTTCCAAAATGAGACATGATACAAAATATACAAAGTAGATAGTAATCCCGTTTGTTCTTGCAAGTAGATAGCCTACAAAAAAAATACATCAAGTACAAATAACATAACCATACAAGATTATAAAAAACGAAAAAGGAACTTACTATTGAGAAAAACGTAGTCACATAACTATCATTTTTCTGAAAGTCCTATTCATTCACAAACATCGAATTATCAGTATCAGGTTCTAATACAAATAATGGTTGAAAAAAAGAGAAAGTTTGTTTGAAGAAAAGCATAAAACAGAAGACAGAGCCACACATCCTTTCGAAAGTTTTCTCCTAGCATATAAAATAAATACTGACTAGTAGAGAATGACGAAGTTGGTATCTCACGTTGGACAAGGGGCATATAACCCATTCTATGAATAAAAAAAAGTCGAGTTATAACATGTAACTGGGCTCCTAGCTGAGGCAAAGAGTGCTATGAGGCCTATCCTCATGCTTATTGGTGTCTATATCACTGAAATTCACGATCTTCCTTCTATTTCCATAAAGTCACGGACTAATAACAAAAAAGATCACACACAGAAACATAAATACAAACGCACGAACAGGTGACACGGTGTATAAATGAGGGCTTGCCATTCTTTCAGCTGAGAGAACCATTTTCAAGTCTCTGGTCTTTTTTTTTTTCTTTAAGTTCCTCAAAGGAAAATTCTGAGCGAGTGTAACAAAAATATCATTTGAACATGTCCCTTGTCTCTCTTCTATTCTTCTCTTTTACCATCAAGATAATAATAATAAATTTGTCATTTTTAAGCTTTTAAGAAACGTATAATTTTCCAAAGAAATCTCGGAATCCTACAAATTTTCTCTTTTATAAGTATTGATATATTTATTCTACTTTTATATGCTCTCTCTATCTCTTATCACACATACACATCCATACACAGTCGTACATCCTGTTGATGACTTAAGCATATTTTTTTTTGTTTCCCTTTTCTTCCTGTTAGTTTTATTCCGCTTCTAGTGACAAATTTGAAAAACTCAACATTTTCCTCCATTTAAGCCATTAATATGTTCCTCCATTTACGATATTAATTTTACAAGCAAAATTAATGCTACATTGAAGCAATTCACTCTGATAATAACATCTATTTATATTTTTTTATATCTATTTATATTTCAATTAGATCGTTTTTCTTAACTTTCACATTTTGCTTTCTTTTTTCAAACCGCATTCTAAAGTTTTCTACTTTTCTTCATAAAAAAAACGCATTTGTAAACATTACCATCATCTTTTTTTTTTCCTCTCAATCAAGATTTCAATTTAATTCTCCAGATACTATATTATTTTTCATTATTCTCGGTCACTAGGCTACGTTCAGTATTTTTTTTTTTTTTGTTAAATTCAGTTTATTTCTGGCGAAGTGCAGTCGTTTTGCTGCACGATTGTGCATATTTATCAATTGCTATACGAACGTGAAATTGGCCATATTGTTTGTCAGACAGATGAAGTACTTCATGATCCAATTAGTGGAGTAAAACCATCTGTACACACTGATAGATAGAGATAGATATATAGCTAGACAGTTTTTCAAATTACTAATTTTCAATGCTTAAAAACCGATATGTCAATCATCTACCCCTTCCTCCTTTTTGTATATCTGCGTGCATATTCTCCTGTTATGTAAATGAACGAGTTTGAAAGTGCGAGGTCCAGTGGAGGGTTAGAACTGATGCATATTCAGGCCAAGATGCTCTTGACTTGGTCCTTTAATTTCGTATGCACTGACACCCTTTCTCCTTCAACCCCGATCGTGGAGGATCTAAGATACCATGATCTATTTCCAAATGAAAGTCAATTATCGAGTGATTGTCTTTCTTGGAAGTTAGATCGCGATCATTCGTTGTTATCGTTCGAACGTAAAAGTTGATGCATAAATATATATCATTTTGAGAATACAATACTAAGGTTTAGATCGCTAGTGGTAGAAAATTCCCTCTCTCTTTATCTCAGATGATATTGTTCTGAATAATCCTAAGAGACAGAAAGTCTTGGTATATACCTCAGTGGGTACGCATTGCTATACCGAAGGAAATTGTTTTTCATATCTCTGGAGCAGCAAAGCTGATGAAATCCCTGTTATGTCTCAGTCTTTGCTGAAAAACACATGATATTGAAAAGTTTCATTCCTTAACGATTTCCTTTGATAACTCTTGCACCAAGACGCCCAATTCTGCTCCTACTGTTGTTTCTGTTTCTTTCTCAGAAAGATTAGGGTTTTAAAACATTTGTCACGTTAAGATAAACAAGGAAGTTATTGTTTTGGGTGACTGCATGTATACAGGAGGATATCAAGATTTTGTTTATACTATTGCAGATTTACATTGTACTGAATCAATCTAACTTTAAACCTGTGTGGTTTTGCAGGGAAAATCACTTGCTGTTAAAGAAGGTAAAACAAGGAGAGGGTTAGTCTTACGACTGTCCTAACAGTGCAGGGACCCAAGCAGACCCACACACCGTCCATCTTGCCTAGACGCCTAAATTCCTAACAATAAGTATATCTGCGGGCCAAGCATGTGCATACAAGACACGGTAGACGTCCTACATCTTTTGTACATATATCATCATCATATTAAAGTTATGTTAAATTTATCGCTCTAAGTACATGCCTTACAATGTCAGCAATCCAGCTATATGTATCAAAACTTCAATCATGTCTTGTATATCAATCATTCTGTCCTTCAATAAACACAGTTGACTGTACTATGATCTACTATGTTTTGTTCGCCTCATGTCAGGCACTTCATTCCTACTCTGTTTGATGTTTGAATAAATCAGTAAAATTAGTAGACATGGCCCACATGGCAGCAGAGCCACCTGGCCACCCATAGCAGCAGTCAACCTACATGTAATCTGATAGCGACCCAGAAGGACTTGTCACCCCCATCCACGTATCCTACATCAGTGGAACAAAAGTACTCCACATTTGACAGGGAACTCCTAGCAGCTCGTCATACAAATGGCCATCAACCCTTGGTGCAAGACTTCACAAAGACCGCAGACTCATGTTCAGCACAACAACAGCGTCACCTATCAACAATAGCCGAATGCTTGCACCATCAAGTATTTGAAGGGTTCAGCAAAAGTCGTGGCAGAATCACTTTCACAAAATTGTGTTGCCACAATCCAGCTCAGAATAGACTATCCTGAAATAGGAGAGGCGCAAACAGACATGGACCTACAACGACGGTTGTGGGACAACCCCACCCTCTTGTGGACTGGCCTGTCAATCAACAATGGAGAGACGACCATAGCCTGCCAAACAAGTACTGGGCGACCTCTCCTCTACCTGTCTGAAAGCCTCAGCAGAAAGGCTTTCAACCTTGGCCACAACCTGACACCCCCATCAGGCTGGGCAACTACCTGAATTTAAGCAGAGTGGTACATTTTGTGGGAATGAAAAAGGACAAAAAAATTGTACGAGAGAATGCCCTCCTTGTCAGACGTCAAAAATAACAAGGTAATCGGGACCTCTACCCCCTCCGAGGGCTATTATTACCTGCTCATCGACAGACATACCAGGCTTCCTGAAGCAATACCGATACGGCAACAGATGGTAAAGAGTTGTGTGAAAGCTCTCCTTGGATGGGTAACCAGACATGGCGTCCCACAGATCACCTCCAGCGACAGGGGGGAGGGGGGGGCCAGCTTCATGTCTGCCTTATAGAACGCCCTAGCAGACAGTTTGAGGAGAAAGATAACGCACATGGACAAAGATAAAAGACATGATGGCTTACAACCCAGAAGCTAACAGCATCATTGAAAGGCTACAGTGGTTGTTGGAATTAACTTTGTGAAAGGCTTTACTTGTTTATTTAGTTGAGTATGCCATTTAATTTGCTGTTTTCTTTAATGTAATTTGAATTATGAATTTTATTAAATAATCTAAGTTTATTGAAACACTGCATTATTATTAATTGTATTGTATTGCTTTAATTTGAGTGATTTGCCTTTGTAATTGTTGAGAAAAAAATTTGAGAATAAGTGATTGTTACAGTTTTGTGATCCTGTAAGATTTTTCGATGACTTGTTGTCATCGTTTGTTGTAAGAATTTAAACAGAATACAGTTAGAAACAGCGGTGTCACCACCCGGCTTTCCTTTCTCAACCCTTCTTGGATGTTGTTAGTCATATATTAGGAACATTTTGGTGCCCAGACCCGGGAAAGGATATCAAGAACCCGTTTGTGAGTAATTATATGCTAATAAATAGTTCAAGATGGAGAATTTGTTAAAGAAGAGAAAGGCAGCCAGAGGATGGGTTTCTAGGCTAGGAAAGGAACTCGTAAGTTTATTAGGAAGGCCTGTCCTTAGTGCAGTTGAATTGAAGGCTGTTATTGAAAATTTTGATATTCGTTTGTCCAAGTTAGATGAAGTACAGTCAGAAATAGAAGTTGAGTTAGAAAGTGACTTGCTTGATGATGACTTGGACAAGGCCTTTGAGTTTAGAACGACGTCTCTTATACCTAGGATTAAGGCTGCTGAGAAACTCCTCGAGTAAGACAAAAAAGGTGAAGATGATAGTAGTACTACTAATGGGTCTTCAGGTGCACAAGTGAAGCTGCCTAAGCTAGAAATGCCGAAACTTAAAGGTGAAGTGACAGAATGGTAGTCCTTTTGGGACCAGTTCAGTTGCCATGTAGACAATTCAGATATACCAGTAATAAGTAAGTTTAGTTATTTAGCATCATTGCTGGAAGGAGAAGCCAAATCAGTTATCTCAGGTCTATCTCACACAAGTGTAAATTATAAGATTGCATGTGATCTACTTAAGGAGAGATTTGGAAGGCCAGAGAGGATGATATTTGCCCATGTTCAAGCACTTTTAAATGGTAAGGTTCCTGTTAAGGCAGGAGGCCCTAAGTATGTTTACCTGCTGTGGAATCTACAGGACGAGTTGTTGACACATATCAGAAGTTTAGAGGCTTTAGGTGTATCTGGTAAGCAGTGTAAAGTTTTCCTGGCGCCAATTATTCTTTCTCGTCTTCCAAGTGAAATACGACTGGAGTGGGCTAGGAAAGGCGCTGGTCATGAAAGTGATTTGGAATGGCTTCTGAAATTCTTACCAGAAGAAATTGAAACTATTGAAAGGTCTGAGACATTTAAAGATGTTACTTCTAGGAAACCAGAAAATCCTAGTGTATCTGAAGAAAAAAGAAACTGGCACTGTAAGGGCTCAAGGGAGAAGGTAATCTCTGCATCTGCTCTGCATAAAACAGAAAATTGTTATGAAACCTTGAAAATGAATGGGCCACAGCGTGCTGAGAAAATAAAATCTGCTGAATTGTGCTTTAAGTGTTTAAAAAAGGGTCATTTAGCTAAAGGGTGTTTTTCCAAGTGTAAAAAATGTAATGGAAAACATAACCTCATAATGTGTGGTATTAAGTTGGATTCAAATAAGGATAATGACTCCACAAAGGTTGCAGTAGAGAACAGGTCTGAAATTGTAAATAAAGGTAATGAGCAAGGTTCCTCTGTTAATTTTGCTGGAGCTGCTCTTCATAATGTTGCTTCTACAAATGTAACTTGTACTATTTTACAAACTGCAAAGGTTCGTGTTGTGGGATCTAATGACATACCTATTGAAGCAAGAGCTTTGTTTGACAGTGGGTCTGACCGTACTTATGTTAGTAGTAATATTGTAAAGAAATGTAAACCTGAGTGGATTACTAGTCAGCCCCTTGCATATTCAGTATTTGGAGGTGACAAGTCAAGTAAGAGTAGCCTAAGTAACATTTATAAATTGAAGGTACTTGATCGTAATAATTTATCATATTTGTTGACAGCTGATAAGATTCCTAAGATATGTCAGCCCTTGATTAGACCAGTTATTCCAAATAAAATGTTAAATGCCTTTTTTTATGTACAACTTGCTGATGATTATCAGAATAATTCACATGTGAATAGTTATATATTGATAGGTTTGGATGCATACTGGCAGTTCATAAAGTCTGATGATGTAATTCAATTTGATGGAATTGTAGCTCAAAACTCTGTATTTGGTTGGGTACTGTCTGGTGCCTAGCATGCTAATCCTTTTTATCCCTGTACGTCATCTCAAATGTTGTGTATTTCAAAGGTGTCTGATTATGATGTAAGTAAATTTTGGGATCTGGAATCTGTAGGGATTAGTCCTAAGGAGTCCAATAATCAATTAGAGTCAAATTTCACATTGCAGGAATTTTCTGAGAAAATTCAATTTGTTGAAGGTAGATATGAAGTAGCCCTACCTTGAAAAAGTGAAACAGCTAAGAGTGATCTAATAGATAATAAACAACTTGCTTTAAAGAGACTAAATAAATTACACTGTAAATTGGATAAGGATGTTAAGCTGAAAACTGAGTATTACAAGGTTTTTGATGAGTATGAAAAGGAGGGTATAATTGGGGAAATTCCTAGCAATGAAATTAGTAGTGCTTTCCCTATTTTTTATATGCCTCACAGACCTGTTGTAAGAGAGGCTAGTACAAGTACAAAGGTAAGACCTGTTTTTGATGCTTCCGCTGCTAGTTACAATGGAGTATCTTTGAATGATTGTCTCCAAACTGGCCCCTCTCTTAACCCCGACTTAGTAAAAATACTGTTTCGATTTAGGAGATGGCCTATAGCCTTGTCAGTTGATATCAACAAGGCATTTTTACAAGTGAGTATGAGACGAGAAGATAGAGATGTACATCGTTTCTTACTGAAGTGTGAAAATGGTATTAGAATTATGAGATTTCGGCGTGTTCCATTTGGTAACACTGCTAGCCCCTTTTTATTAAATGCTACAATTCTATATCATCTTGAACAGTGTAAAATGACTGAGGTAGTACAAGAGTTAAAGGAAAATGTGTATGTAGATAATTGGTTGAGTGGTGCTGACAGCTTTAATGAAGCTTATGCCAAGTTCAGTGAGGCTCGTAAGGTTTTATCTCTGGCAGGTATGCCTTTGACCAAATGGGTCTCTAATAGCAAATTAATGACTTCTAGATTTAATGATAGAATTAATCTTGTTAAAGAAGATGAAGCTACTAGTGTGTTAGGATTGCATTGGTATAACAATTCTGATACATTTTCCTTTCATGGAATTGAACTAAGCTCCAAGGTAGAGCTGGAGTTGACCAAACGATCAGTTTTGAGTCTTATTGCTAAATTATTTGATCCTCTGGGTCTTATAAGTCCCTTTGTAATGTATGGTAAAATACTCTTTCAGGACATTTGGAGATTGGGTCTTCTTTGGGATGATTTATTACCTCTGGAACTGCAGGTTAAGTTTCAGAAGTGGGTCGAGAGTGCTAAATTTCTGAAATCTTGGAATGTTAATAAGTGCTATTTTCCTGATACTTCATGGGCAGGTCTTTGTAAAATTGAATTACATGCCTTTGGAGATGCTTCCACAAAGGGGTATGGTGCTTGTGTATATATACGAACCTGCTCCCAGGATGGTTCTTATAAGGTGTCATTGGTGGCATCCAGATCTAGAGTAGCACCTATCAAGACAGTAACTCTACCTAGACTGGAATTAATGGGGAGTTTATTATGTTCAAGGTTAGTAGTTTTTGTAAAGAATGCTCTAAGTTTGGGTAATGATACCTCCCTCATATGTTGGACTGATTCTAAGATAGCACTTGCTTGGATTCAAGGAGACCCTTGTAAATGGAAACTCTTTGTAGCTAACAGAGTTACTGAAATCCAAAGTATAACTCCATCTAGCTGTTGGCATCATTGTTCAGGAATTGACAACCCTTCTGATTTGATATCCTGGCTATCTGAACCTTTGTATTTTTGTAATGAGGGTAAAAAATTGTTTTCTACTATGGAAGAAGCTAATTGTAAGGAAGATATGACTTGTGTTGCTCTCAGTTTAGACACATCTTTGTTTGAATTTGATAGATGGAGTCACTTTAATAAAGCTCAGCATGTAATGGCTTGGGTTTTGAGATTTGTACATAACTGTAAAATGCATGTAATTAAATGTTTGTAAAATTCAGGCCCACTGACTTCAGATGAATTAGAGAAAGCCAAAATTAAAATGATTTATTATGTACAGAGAGAGGTCTATCCCTCGGAAGTTAATGCTTTATTGAGAAAAAAAACCTATTCCAAAGGGGTCAAGTTTGTGTAAATTGGATCCTTTTCGAGATGAGCAAGGTTTATTGAGAATTAAGGGTAGGCTTGAGCATGCAGATTTAACCTATGAAAGTAAACACCCCGTAATAATACCCAAATGTCACTTTGCTAAACTACTTGTCAGTTTTCAACATATATCTGTTAAACATGCAGGTGTTTCTTCTATTATGTCTTCCTTAAGTAGTAGTTTTTGGATAATAGGAATTAGAGTATTAGCAAAATCTGTCATCAAGAAATGTGTTAGATGTCAAAGACATGATTCAAGGGCTTGCAGTCAACCTGTAGCTCCTTTACCAGAATTAAGGGTGAAGGCTGCACCACCATTTACTGTAACTGGTCTCGACTTTGCTGGTCCTCTATTTTGTGCTGATTTTGCATCGAAAAAGTTTTATATTTTGTTTTTCACGTGTGCTGTAGTCCGCTCCATACATGTAGAGCTTACTGACTCCATGAGTGTCTTTGACTGTATGCTTGCAATTTGCAGATTTATTGCTCGTAAGGGCCTTCCATCAGTGCTGTATTCCGATAATGCTGAGACCTTTGTTGCATGTGTCAGTGAATTGCAAAAGGTTAATGGACACCTGTCTCCCCACTGGAGATTTATAGTTCCAAGGTCTCCTTGGTGGGGAGGTTGGTGGGAACGTTTAATAAGATCAGTAAAGTCTGCTGTTCGAAAAACTTTAGGTGGTAATTATATTTCCAGGTGTTAATTAGAAACGACCTTACAATGAAGTTTGAGGCATGTGTTAAATTGCCAGGACTTTGACTTTTGTTAGTGGATGAACCTTGAGCCCCTGGTCCCTTTATCTCCCTCTCATTTTCTTATTGTTGGAGAAGTTACATGGTTTTCAAACTCCGGTGAACACTGACCCTTCTTGTATTTCAGCTAAGGATTTAAGTGATAGAGAAATCTTAAGAAGGCAGATCTTAAATAAGTTTTGGACTGTATGGAGCAATGATTATATCAGGAATTTACCTTGTGTTGTTAAGGGTTTCACTCCAAATTGTGACCTGAAAAAGGGCGATTTAGTGTTAGTGAAGGAAGATAATTTGCCCAGACTGCATTGGCCCTTGGGTGTGATAGTTGATGTATTTCCAGGCAAAGATGGACTTATTAGAAGTTTAAATGTAAAAACTTCCAAAGGGGTAATTACCAGGCCTATACAAAGATTACATTATCTGGAAATTTCAAGTTTTGACTCTGAAACTATAACAGAAACCATAAATGAATCCATGCCTGAATCCCCTCTTGAGAAATCTAAGTCTGTATTCCCTCTTGAGTACTCTGTTGAGAATCGCACCCGATCGGGCAGGATAACTAAGGTCCCTAAGAAACTAGATTTGTGATCATATCGGTTTGTATCTAGATTAACATGTTTATTCAAGATTTGTAAGTCCATTTTGCTATGAATAACATTTATCCTAATTTATTGTTTATTTTTGTCTCTTAGCAAACATCAGTTTGAGTTACTGCTACAGAATCTATTGAAATTACTGTTAAATTTTAACTTCCTATTTGAGACAAATTCCAGTGTAACTTACTGTATGTTATTGGACTGTACCTTGTTCATTATTATGTTTTCTTTGTTTGATAGGAGTTATGACTCCTATGGTGGGGAGAGTGTTGGAATTAACTTTGTGAAAGGCTTTATTTGTTTATTTAGTTGAGTATGCCATTTAATTTGCTGTTTCAACGTTTTCTTTAATGTCATTTGAATTATGAATTTTATTAAATAATCTAAGTTTATTGAAACACTGCATTATTATTAATTGTATGGTAGTATTGCTTTAATCTGAGTGATTTGCCTTTGTAATTGTTGAGCAAAAAATTTGAGAATAAGTGATTGTTACTGTTTTGTGATCCTGTAAGATTTTCCGATGACTTGTTGTCATCGTTTGTTGTAAGAATTTAAACAGAATACAGTTAGAAACAGCGGCGTCACCACCCGGCTTTCCTTTCTCAACCCTTCTTGGATGTTGTTAGTCATATATTAAGAACAGTGGTCATTGAAAGCTTAACTCACCACCAGATGTAAAGACAGGAGTTGGAGAAAGGAGGTACCTTGGGTCTTACCGGGCCACATATTTCCCAAGTCTGGAAGAGTTTAGGGATGGGGAAAAATTAGGACCATTCAAAGCACGTGGAGCTGATCCATGACGTCATCACAAACCACGCCTTCTAGCTCCCTCCTCAGCCCTATATCCATTACTGCTGCCAGTCACGATGCCAAAGAAATATTTCCTTCTCAATTTCACAGTTTACGGTTTGTGTGACACATACATTTTAGTTAGATATATATAAATATAATGCAACACTAACTCAACAACAATATATTCTTCAAATGAGATACACCGTGAAATATATTATGCGATATTGGCTTCTCCCTCTTGGTAAATAATATTTTCATATCGTGAATATCTAAATTATCAACGTGAAAAGGCATGTTTAAAGCCATTTATAAAGAGTTGCGATAACTCATGGGATGAATCAAGCAATATACAAGATGGTAAAAATGATGGTATCTGGAGTGCTTGTAGGGGAAAATAGGGAGAGGGAGTATATCAGTCTGATCCCTGTTCATGGCCTAGTAATGACCAATATATTGCTTTTATACAATGTACAGTAATGTGCATTACTAAGAAATAGCATGTGCCCATAGAAATCCGTAGTGTAAGCCACACTACGGATTTCTATGGGCACATGCTATATCTTAGTAGTGCACATTACTGTACATTGTATAAAAGCAATATATTGGTCATTACTAGGCCATGAACAGGAATCAGACTGATTTAGTCCCTACTATTTACAGGGACACAGTATCAGCTTCATTCATTAAATTATTTCAAGAGCTAATGTGCCCTCAAGGAAACCTAAAGAAACATACGGTATTGTTTTGGTGATCTAAGTTAGCCTACTGTAACCAAATATAGTTACTTGACAAACTCATTCTGTCTGTAGCTAATCTGAATACGGTTGTTTTTTAAGGTGTATTTGATAAGCTGTAGTAAAATATTGCCTTTTTGAGGTGGATTCCGTTTTCATAAAACCTTCCAGATGTCCTTACCTGATTGGTCCTTGTCATTCATTGTGTACAAATATATAAAAAGTTTTTACTGAAAATGTTTTGCTTTTTATTTTTACTTTCCATACATTGTGTACAAATAAATAAAAAGTGATAATATGATTTAGCATTGAATATTTCTAGCAAGCCCTTACGTGATTTTTGCTTAAAATTCATTGTGTACAAAGAAAACACTGATTATTTAATATTCTTAGCAAACCTTTCGTACTTGTCATTCATTGTGTGCAAAGAATCAAAATAAATATATCATTAGTATGTAATACTTTTAGCAATTATAGGAGTACAGAATACTACCTATTCATGGAGTTACGGTAGACTTTTTACTAAACTGAACTAGAGCAAAATTTATGCATAAATTTATTAGAACTGCGATATGCTTTAAAGTAAATATGGATGACACTTTTTTTTTCAAACTGTCTTTCAATAGAAAATTTTTATGCAAATATTCAACATGTATTATTAAAACCAGGAATAACGGTAGTATATGAGGTTACTACTGTTTTCATCCAAGCTCACACTCAGTGGCCAAATGTATGCCTTAAATTAATTGCATAAATTGTTTTTTTTTTTTTTACATAAAGATTTTTGGCATTATGCTAAGCACTGGGGCAACTAAGGCCATTCAGCGCTGAAACGAAAATTGACAGTAAGAGGTTTGAAAGGTGTTACAGGAGGAAAATCTCGCAGTTGAGGCACTATGAAACAATTGTTAGGAGAAGGTGGACAGTAAGATGGAAAAAAGAGGATATGAACGGAGTCAACAGTAATGTGAATGAAAGTAGTTGCAGCCAGGCGCCAAAGGGGTGCTGCAAAGAACCTTAAGTAATGCCTTCATTGCACCGAATGAGGTGTACTGACAGCACTATCCCCTACGGAGTGCATCAATTTGTCATCAAAACTGTATCCTCCATATTTCTTTTAAGCATAAGACAATTATTATTTTAGTTCTGTACATAATACCATTTCATAGCCTGAAACAATAGGCAGTAACACCTGAAAAATATTCCATGCTCCATGCTTTTAAAATCGTTACTTTCAAAGTCCAAGATTCTTGATGGGAGTCGAAGTGCCGCGAAGTTCATGGCCTCCTGTCTCTAGTCTGTATTGCTAATTACAGGTCGTATACCATCATTTTTACCATACCATCAATGTTATCATCTTGTATATTGTTTGATTCAACCTATGTGATATTGCAAATCTTGCTAAATAGCATTAAGCACGCATTTTTAAATATATAATTAAGCAACTTTCAATGAGAATATTATTTATGCAGTAAAAATCGACTTTGCGAGCAGGAATTAAGAGGCACTGAGCGCTATTAACAAGAGGGAGAAGCCAATAACGCTTAATATATTTTTTCAAGGTGTATCTAAAAATCTATAGGTCATACAAGCTGTAAATTGTGAAATGGGAAGTTTTTCTTCAGCATTGTGACTGTCAGTAATGGCTATGAGACCGAAGTGTAGCTAAAAGGCGTGGCTTGTGATGTCATAGATCAGCTCCACGCGCTTTGATTGGTCCTAATTTTCCCCATCCCTAAACTCTTCCAGACTTGGGAAATATGCTACCGGGCCAGAGAACATCACAACACGCGACATTCAGTGCATCTTCAGCAGAAGCACTGCATTAGAACGAATAATGCCGGCCAAAACGAATTACCACATGGCGAAGGAAAAAGTGTGTGTTTCCGTAATGAACTGAAGAATGCAAAATACGCATTCATACAGTTAGACGCACACATAACCTCCCTCGCCCAAACCTACTCGGGACCATACCACGCAAGGCTTACCAGATGACAGTGGACAGCTGAACTACATTGGTCTCCATCGACCATCTAAAGCCAGCATATCTCCATAGGGGGTAGTCCTGTAGAGTTCCCACACGAACCCACAAACATAGTCCCTCTTGCCAGGCCGACTAATCTCCTCATAACAAGTATCTTTGCACACGTCAAGCATGCGCATACAAGAAACACAGCAGACGTCACGGATCTTTTGTACATGTAATATCTTTCATATTAATGTTATGTTAAATGTATCATTATTAGCGCATGCATTACAATGTCAGCATTCTAGCCAAATGTTTCGTAACTTCATTCGTGTCCTGCATATCAATTTATGTACTATGACCTGTGTTCTGTTCCCCTCGTGTCAGGCACTACATTTCCGTTCGAAAGAGCTATTGATCAAGGGAAAAAAAAACATAAAATATCTGAAATGATAAATGATTTGTTTCTAAATTCAAAGATTCTAATAAATACAAAAATAAATTTTTCTATTTATATAGAAAAGAAGGTTTGAAATTACTAACTTAGGTACGTTATTGGTCACAAAACAGTCTTTATCAAACAGAGAGCAAAAAAAAAAAAAGCACACACACACAGCTGAAACGTATGAAAACTGAGATTAGAAGTAAATAGCTAAACTACCTTTGAGGTAAAGCGCAATGAAGATTCGCATAAGTGAGGGCAAAAAAAAAGATGGGAAGTAATTAAACGCTCGAGTCACGAAAATAATTCAAGCGAGAAACGAACTGGTATGCAATTAAACGCACCTAGGTGGTATAACATGAAGCATGTACCAGAAGAACAATAGTCTTCAGTAAAGTAATGAAAAAGTTGATACGACTTGGAGGTAATAAGTATTAAATTAATATATTGTGTCACAAATGAACGACTTTCTCTCATAGTAGATCTTTAAGAAGATATTCGCTCCACCTCACTTACTGTCTCTATACTAGATAGTTTTGCGAAATTGTTTAGTTATTATGTTGTTTTCACTTAAACAGAAAATAAATGTTTTTAATGAAAAACCAGTCATCATAAATATAATCACTTTAATTAATGGCAGTCCTTGTTCTATATTAAAAATAAACATTAAGTATACAAAACTGGTTCGTATAGCAAACACGATCTTGATACAGTAAATATATTCACTGGTTTGAAGCGAATGCATTTCTCTAACTCAATTCCAGGTCCACTATTTGTATTGTTCACTGGTTCTCAGGCACGGAATATAGTGTATTAAGATCTATGGAAGTCATGCATGACACGCAACTCCCCCCCCCCCCCCCCTCTCTCTCTCTCCTCTCTCTCTCTCTCTCTCTCGTCTCTCTCTCTCCTCAGTCAACCTAGTACTAAAATTTAGGTTTTCGTAATGAATTTCGAAGATTAAAAAGTTCAAAATGTGCGAACTGACCAATTCTTGTGGATTTAATTTCTCTTCTCAATTTTAGAACTCGCAGACTTCGCTATATACATGCATACGAACTTATGGAGATTCAATGACTCTAAGGGTCGTTGCTGATGTTACCTTTGTTTCTGCAGTGCTGAATTTTACGCACTAAATGCCATTTGAAAGTAGTAACTTAAATTATAAGATATATTTATATATATATAATATATATATATATATATATATATATATATATATATGTGTATATATATATATATATATATATATATAGATATATATATATATATATATATATATATATATATATATACATGTACACACACACACACACACACACACACACACACACACACACACACATATATA
>NC_087210.1:16418606-16425172 GCF_015104395.2 Macrobrachium nipponense | reverse complement strand
TGTGAATATGAGGTCTAATCTATCACCAGAAATGTCGTTAGTTCCTCAATTAGCTAGGCAAAATCGAGGATACACAGACCTCAAGAGCAGACCGGCCCTGGTGATTTGGTCCTGTTGACACTAAGCTATAAAGAGCTGTTTTCTTGAAATATTTCTAGCTTTTCCTTTGGGTCAAAAGTTCCTAGTTAGTTGGTTAGTTAGTTATTTCATTGACAAAAATATACAACTATGAGTACAAATTTTTCCAAAAAGAACCATTATACAAAATATACAAAGTAGATAGTAATCTCTTTTGTTCTTGTAAGTACATGGCCTACAAAAAAAATAAAAATACATCAAGTACAAATAACATAAGCAAATAAGATTATAAAAAACAAAAAAAGGAACTTTCTCTTGAGAAAAACGTAGTCACATAATAACTATCATTTTTCTGAAAGTCATTCATTCACAAACATCGAATTATCAGTATCAAGTCCTAATACACATAATGGTTAAAAAAAAAAAAAAAGAGAAAGTTTGTTTGAAGAAAAGCATAAAACAGAAGACAGAGCCACACATCCTTTCGAAAAGTTTTTCTCCTAGCATATAAAATAACTACTGACTAGTAGAGAATGACGAAGTTTGGTATCTCACGTTGGACAAGGGCACATAACCATTCTATGAATAAAAAAAAAGTCGAGTTATAACATGTAACTGGGCTCCTAGCTGAGGCAAAGAGTGCGATGAGGCCTATCCTCATGCTTATTGGTGTCTATATCACTGAAATTCACGATCTTCCTTTTATTTCCATAAAGTCACGGACTAATAACAAAAAAGATCACACACAGAAACATAAATACAAACGCACGAACAGGTGACACGGTGCACAAATGAGCGCTTGCCATTCTTTTAAGTTGACCTTTGTCTTCTGAAAATCCAGGGAAATATTAACATGCCCGACGACCTCGAGTTCTTTATGAGCGGATATTTCAGCTGAGAGAACCATTTTCAAGTCTCTGGTCTTTTTTTTTTTTTTTCTTTAAGTTCCTCAAAGGAAAATTCTGAGCGAGTGTAACAAAAATATCATTTGAACATGTCCCCTGTCTCTCTTCTATTCTTCTCTTTTCTATTCTTTTCTTTTACCCTGAAGATAATAATAATAAATTGGTTATTTTTAAGATTTTATGAAAGGTATGATTTTTCCAAGAAATCTTGGAATTCTACAAATTTTCTCTTTTATAACTATTAACATATTTATTCTACTTTTATACGCTCTCTCTATCTCTTATCACACATACACACATCCATACACAGTCGGACATCCTGTTGATGACTAAAGCCTGTTTGTTTTTGTTTCCCTTTTCTTTCTGTAAGTTTTATTCCGCTTCTAGTGACAAATTTGAAAAACTCAACATTTAAGCCATTAATATGTTCCTCCATTTAAGCCATTAATTTTACAAGCAAAATTAATGTTACATTGAAGCAATTCACTCTGTATATTAATCATCTATTTATATTTTTATCTATTTATATTTTAATTAAATCTTTTTCTTAACTTTCACATTTTGTTTTCTTTTTTTCAAACCGCATTCTAAAGTTTTCTACTTTTCTACATAAAAAAACGCATTTGTTTTCTTTTCCTTATAAACATTACCATTATCTTTTTTTTCTCAATCAAGATTTCAATTTAATTCTCCAGATACTATATTATTTTTTCATTCTTCTCGGTCACTAGGTACGTTCGCATTTTTTTTTTTTGTTAAATTCAGTTTGATTCTGGTGAAGTGCAGTCGTTTTGCTGCACGATTGTGCATATTTATCAATTGCTATGCAAACGTGAAATTGGCCATATTTGTTTGTCAGGGAGATGAAGTATTTACATGATCCAATCAGGGGAGTAAAAGCATGTACACACTGATAGATAGAGATAGATATATAGCTAGACAGTTTTTCAAATTACTAATTTTCAATGCTTAAAAACCGATATGTCAATCATCTATCCCTTCCTCCTTTTTGTATATCTGCGTGCATATATTTCCTGTTATGTAAATGAGCGAGTTTGAAAGTGCGAGGTCCAGGGGAGGGTTAGAACTGATGCATATTCAGGCCAAGATGCTCTTGACTTAGTCCTTTAATCTCGTATGCACTGACACCCTACCCTTTCTCCTTTAACCCCGATCGTGGAGGATCTAAGATACCATGATCTATTTCCAAAAGAAAGTTAATTATCGAGTGATTGTCTTTCTTGGAAGTTAGATCGCGATCATTCGTTGTTATCGTTCGAACGTAAAAGTTGATGCATAAATATATCATTTTGAGAATACAATACTAAGGTTTAGATCGCTAGTGGTAGAAAATTCTCTCTCTTTATCTCAGATGATATTGTTCTGAATAATCCTAAGAGACAGAAAGTCTTGGTATATACCTCAGTGGGTACGCATTGCTATTCCGAAGGAAATTGTTTTTCATATCTCTGGAGCAGAAAAGCTGATGAAATCCCTGTTATGTCTCAGTCTTTGCTGAAAAACTCATGATATTGAAAAGTTTCATTCCTTAACGATTTCCTTTGATAACTCTTGCACCAAGACGCCTAATTCTGCTCCTACTGTTGTTTCTGCTCCTTTCTCAGAAAGAATGGGGTTTTAAAACATTTGTCACGTTAAGATAAACAAGGAAGTTATTGTTGTGGGTGTGTGCATGTATACATGAAGATATGATTTTGTTTATACTATTGCTGACTTGCACTGTACTGAATCAATCTAACTTTAAACCTGTGCGGTTTTGCAGGGAAAATCACTTGCTGTAAAAGAAGGTAAAACAAGGAGAGGTTTAGTCTTACGACTGTCCTAACAGTGCAGGGACCCAAGCAGACCCACACACCGTCCATCTTGCCTAGACGCGTAAATTCCTCACAACAAGCATCTCTGCGGGCCAAGCATGTGCATACAAGACACGGCAGACGTCCTACATCTTTGGTACATATATCATCAATCATATTAAAGTTATGTTAAATTTATCACTCTTAGCACATGCCTTACAATGTCAGCAATCCAGCTATATGTATCAAAACTTCAATCATGTCTTGTATATCAATCTTTCTGTCCTTCAATAAACACAGTTGACTGTACTATGATCTATGTTTTGTTTGCCTCATGTCAGGCACTACATTCCTGCTCTGTTTGATGTTTGAATAAATCAGTTAAATTAGTCGATGCAGTACACATGGCCCACATGGCAGCAGAGCCACCTGGCCACCCATAGCAGCAGTCAAAACCTACATGGAATCTGATAGTGACCCAGAAGGACCGGTCACCCCCATCCATGTATCCTACATCAGAGGAACAAAAGTACTCCGCATTTGACAGGGAACTTCTAGCAGTTCGTCATACAAATGACCATCAACCCTTGGTGCACGACTTCACAAAGACAGCAGACACATGGTCAGCACAACAACAGCGTCACCTATCAACAATAGCCGAACGCTTGCACCATCAAGTATTTGAAGGGTTCAGCAAACGTCGTGGCAGAATCACTTTCACAAAATTCTGTCGCCACAATCCAGCTCAGAATAGCCTATCCTGAAATAGGAGAGGCGCGAAACAGACAATGGACCTACAACGACGGTGGGGGACAACCCCACCCCACCCTCTTGTGGACCGACCTGTCAATCAACAATGGAGAGACGACCATAGCCTGCCAAACAAGTACTGGATGACCTCGCCTCTACCTGTCAGAAAGCCTCAGCAGAAAGGCTTTCAACCTTGCCCACAACCTGACCCACCCATCAGGCTGGGCAACTACCTGAATTTAAGCAGAGTGGTACATTTTGTGGGAATGAAAAAGGACAAAAAAATTGTATGAGAGAATGCCCTCCTAGTCAGACGTCAAAAATAACAAGGCAAGTGAGACCTCTACCCCCTCCGAAGGCTACTATTACCTGTTCATCGACAGACATACCAGACTTCCCGAAGCAATACCGATACGGCAACAGATGGTAAAGAGTTGTGTGAAAGCTCTCGTTGGATGGGTAACCAGACATGGCGTCCATAGATCACTCGAGTGACAGGGGGGGAGGGGGGGGGGGGCAACTTAATGTCTGCCTTATAGAACGCTCTAGCAGACAGTTTGAGGAGAAAGATAATACACATGGACAAAGATAAAAGACATGATGGCTTACAACCCAGAAGCTAACAGCATCATTGAAAGGCTACAGTGGTCATTGAAAGCATAACTCACCACCATATGTAAAGACAGGAGTTGGAGAAAGGAGGTACCTTGGGTCTTACCGGGCCACATATTTCCCAAGTCTGGAAGAGTTTTAGGGATGGGGGAAAATTAAGACCAATCAAAGCGCATGGAGCTGATCCATGACGTCATCACAAACCATGCCTTTTAGCTCCCTCCTCAGTCCTATATCTATTACTGCTGCTAGTCACGATGCCGAAGAAATATTTCTTTCTCAATTTCACAGTTTACGGTTTGTATGACACATACATTTTAGTCAGATATATATAAACATAATGCAACACTAACTCAACAACAATATATTCTTCAAATGAGATACACCGTGAAATATATTATGCGATATTGGCTTCTCCCTCTTGGTAAATAATATTTTCATATCGTGCATATCTAAATTATCAACGTGAAAATGCATGTTTAAAGCCATTTATGAAGAGTTGCGATAACTCATGGGATGAATCAAACAGTATACAAGATGGTAAAAATGATGGTATCTGGTGTGTTTGTAGGGGAAAATAGAGAGAGGGAGTAGGCTTACACTACGGATTTCTATGGGCACATGCTATTTCTTAGTAATGCACATTACTGAACATTGTATAAAAGCAATACATTGGTCATTACTAGGCCATGAACAGGAATCAGACTGATATAGTCCCTACAATTTACAAGGACAGTATCAGCTTCATTCATTAAATTATTTCAAGAGCTAATGTGCCCTCAAGGAAACCTAAGGAAACGTACTGTATTGTTGTTTTGATGATCTAAGATAGCCTACTGTAACCAAATATAGTTACTTGACAAACTCATCCTACCTGTAGCTAATCTGAATACGGTTGTTTTTCAAGGTGTATTTGATAAGCTATAGTAAAATATTGCCTTTTTGAGGTGGATTCCGTTTTCATAAAACCTTCCAGATGTCCTTACCTGATTGGTCCTTGTCATTCATTGTGTACAGATATATAAAAAGTTTTTGCTTAAAATGTTTTGCTTTTTATTTTTTACTTTCCATACATTGTGTACAAATCAATAAAAAGTGATAATATGATTTAGCATTGAATATTTCTAGCAAACCCTTATGTGATTTTTGCTTAAAATTCATTGTGTACAAGACAACGCTGATTATTTAATATTCTTGGCAAACCTTTCGTACTTGTCATTCATTGTGTGCAAAGAATCAAAATAAGTATTTCATTAGTATGTGATACTTTTAGCAATTATAGGAGTACAGAATACTACCTATTCATGGAGTTACAGTAGACATTTTACTAAGCTGAACTAGAGCAAAATTTATGCATAAATTTATTAGAACTGCGATATGCTTTCAAGTAAATAAATTGGGATGAGACTTTTTTTTTCAAACTGTCTTTCAACAGAAAATTTTTATGCAAATATTCAACATGTATTATTAAAACCAGGGACAACGGTAGTATATGAGTTTACTACTATTTTCATCCAAGCTCACACTCAGTGGCCAAATGTATGCCTTAAATTCATTGCATAAATTCGTTTTTTTTACATAAAGATTTATGGCATTATGCTAAGCACTGGGCAACTAAGGCCATTCAACGCTGAAACGAAAATTAACAGTAAGAGGTTTGAAAGGTGTTACAGGAGGAAAGTCTCGCAGTTGAGGCACTATGAAACAATTGTTAGGAGAGGGTGGACAGTAAGATGGAAGAAAGAGGATATGAACGGAGTCAACAGTAAAATGAATGAAAGTAGTTACAGCCAGGCGCCGAAGGGGTGCTGCAAAGAACCTTAAGTAATGCTCACATGCACCAGAATAAGGTGTACTGACAGCACATCCCCTACAGAGTGCATCAATTTGTTTTTCATCAAAACTGTATCCTCCATATTTCTTTTAAGCATAAGATAATTATTATTTTTACTTTATGTACATAATACCATTTTATAGCCTGAAACAACAGGCAGTAACGCCTGAAAAACGTTCCATGCTCCATGCTTTTAAAATCGTTACTTTCAAAGTCCAAGATTCTTGATGGGAATCGAAGTGCCGCGAAGTTCTTGGCCTCCTGTCTGTAGTCTGTATTGCTAATTACAGGTCATATACCATCATTTTTACCATATCATCAATTGTATCATCTTGTATATTGTTTGATTCATCCTATGTGATATTGCAAATCTTTCTTTAAATAGCATTAAGCGCACGCACTTTAAGGTAGATAATTAAGCAACTCTCAATGAGAATATTATTTATGCAGTAAAAATCGACTTTGCAAGCAGGAATTAAGAGGCCCTGAGCGCTATTAACAAGATGGAGAAGCCAATAACGCTTAATATATTTTTTCATGGTGTATCTAATTTGAAGAATATATTGTTTGTTG
>NC_087210.1:16396106-16413606 GCF_015104395.2 Macrobrachium nipponense | reverse complement strand
CACCTTTCCGAATTCTGTCTTCAGTTCTTTCCCGTGTCTTTACCTGCTCGTCTAAGTATCTTCGTTTTTTGTTTTGTATTGCTTTGTTTTTGCTTATCTTTACCATCTTTTTATCATTGTTATGCTTCTCTAATAATCTAACATAGTTCTATAATGTTATCACGCTTATTCAAGCGTTAACTCATTAGAAGACAAAGGAAGTCCACCTGTTAATCCTTAAGAATACACGAAAGGTTTCGTTAATCGCCTCCAGCTTTGGAACTCCACCCATTCGATTCTCTCAGCTATCATATAAAACAAGTAAACTGAACCCGAAACTGACCTGACGATTAAGAATACGAATTTTTCCAGTACGTGACAGGAATTTCAATAAATTATCTCTGGTTTTGTAAAAAATAAATAAATAAATAAATAAATAAATAAATAAATAAATAAATAAATAAATAAATATATAAAATTGGGAGATGTTTAATATCATACCAGAAAATAAAAGACAAAATTCTGAGTCTTACTGGTAATATAAGCGCACATCATTTGCCATACGTATTTGTATATTAATATTGCTTCACTATAACTGTACCGTAACGTTGTACCTGGTAGCCTCCCTTTATTATTTAATTGCGTCCACTGATGCGAATGCAATTATGGCATTGCCCCTCTGCTTAAGGGTAGGCTCCACTTTGGGGGGTGCCGATCGTAAAAAATATTTGCCAAAAATACACTAATCAAGACAGGCTAATGAAATTTTCAGGCATTATTAGCACTATAATAATGCATATTCCCTGTGAGTTTTATCATCCTACAGGGAAAATTAATGATTTATGAAAAAAATGTGAAAAACGGAAATTTTCGGCCCCTCGTACTGAAGGTTATTTGGTGATTGGTGAGAAACTACAGTCTTGAATAGAAATTCGGTCTGGCAAAATGTTTGGTATATCCACCTGGAACATGCACAAAAAAAATTATCAAAATAGAACAGTAAATAAGCACGTAATAACAAAAAAAAGAGCAACAACTTCGTAAGTTCCCAGCGAAAGCCTGCCGAAAAATCAGACTATAGCTAGGAAGAAATATTCAGGAAAAATTCAAATTTCGATTTAGGGACAAAACCTTTTTAGAGTTTGTAGTTATTATGTCACTTGATAGCCTAAAACATCTAAAAATTATATAGGTTAGGACAATCAAAGAAAACACCCACCTCCAAAAAAAAAAAAAAAAAAAAAAAAAAAAAAGGGGGGGGTGGTTTTTTCTTTGATTGTCTAAAATAATGATAATTTTTAGATGTTTTAGGCTATCAAGTGACATAATAACTACAAACTCTCAAAAGGTTTTGTCCCTAAATCGAGATTTGAATTTTTCCTGAATATTTCTTCCTAGCTATAGTCTTGATATTTCAGCGGGGCTTTCGCTGAACTTACAAAGTTGTTGCTCTTTTTTTTTGTTATTACGTGCTTATTTACTGTTCTATTTTGATAATTTTTTTTGTGCATGTTCCAGGTGGATATACCAACATTTTGTCAGACCGAATTTCTATTCAAGACTGTAGTTTCTCACCAATCACCAAATAACCTTCAGTACGAGGGGCCGGAAATGTCCGTTTTTTCACATTTTTTTTCATAAAATCATTAATTTTCCCTGTAGGATGATAAAAACTCACAGGGAATATGCATTATTATAGTGCTAATAATGCCTGAAAATTTCATTAACCTGTCTTGATTAGTGTATTTTGGCAAATATTTTTTACGATCGGCACCCCCCAAAAGTGGAGCCTACCCTTAATTGATTTGCGCAATGTCCGCGGCCGCTCAAATTGATGTGAATTTCTCCACCTGCTGATTATCAAATCTGTATTCATATTTATCGGGATAATGAGCAGCTGTATTAGTGCAGGTGGTTGCACTGTAGAAGTCTCACCGATGGATTTTTATTCATTTATCTTTAATTATTCCTTTATCTACATATTACTATGATCTATTTGTATGTTTGTATATTCTTTATTTATGTAAACTTTTATTTATCCGTTTGTTTATTTATTCATTGATTTTCGTTACTTAATCTCCGTTATTTTTGGCCCGAAAAAGCTATACTTAAAATCATCTAAGCATATTTTAGATTTTGGTTTAATCCTTTGTTTTGGTTTCATAGGTCACATGTAATAATTTTCATAGCCTCATGATATTTACATGCAATAAGAAGTCATGGTTTATTCGTTGTTTGCTACCATATACTTCTGGATTGACACCATACTCTATGAATATCAATTTCCGTGTCACAACAAGTTTTATTTTGGTTTATTTTTTATTACCCAAATTGGCCTTGATCTTATTTTTCTTGAATATACGACTAAACTAAAGACCAAAATTATATATTTCTCTTATTAAAAGGCATTTTAATTTTTCGAATTACGTGTAAAACATGGAATAGTGGTGTACATATTTAGCTGATCGTGTATTATGTCGACGGTACTCGTTAATGTTTCAGTGCGGTGTTGTCTTGGGCAATAAATGCTATTATGGAAGGAGAGAGTAGATTCTTATAAGCATATGGGATTCAATACTTTGGGTGATGATAGTATGAGAGAAAGAATAGAGTCTTATAAGCATATGGGATTTAATAATTTGGGTGATGATAGTATGAGAGAAAGAGTAGATTCTTATAAGCATATGGGATAGAATACTTTGGGTATTGATAGTATGAGATAAAGAATAGAGTCTTATAAGCATATGGGATTTAATAATTTGGGTGATGATAGTATGAGAGAAAGAGTAGATTCTTATAAGCATATGGGATAGAATACTTTGGGTATTGATAGTATGAGATAAAGAGTAGATTCGTATAAGCATATGGGATTGAATGCTTTGGGTGATGATAGTATGAGAGAAAGATTAGAGTCTTATAAGCACATAGGATCCAATACTTTGGATGACGATAGTATGAGAGAACCAGGTGAAACAAGAAAATTAGGAAGTATGAGGATATTGTAGAGGTATCTCTCCTCCAAGGATGGGAAGGCGTGAACATGAATGTTTAATGATAGTAGGTGGAACTTTAGAAATGAATTGCATCAGTGGCATTGTTTAAGAAAAACTGAAATGATGAGAAATGTGGAGATGCATTAAGGGAGAGGTCAAATTGTTAGAGATGGAGAAACAGTGAGCAAGGCTATTTTGAGAAGTTCTGGTCATCTGAGGAGAATGGATAATACAAATCGGAAGCGTTTGGAGGAGAGAAAAGAAGCAATGGGCAGATGGAATGAAAAGGCACAAGACAGCAGAGGGTGGCTCAGCTTCCGTGCAAGACAGACGTACGAATCGCATTGTGTTTGATGGCTTTCAGTAGGCCTAAAGCGGCTAGTGCTGCTGGAATTTTTTCGCCCTGCGGATTCATCCACAACATCATGCCACTAGGTTAGGTTAGGCTAGATTGGGTTAGTTGAAAGTAGCAACTACATGATAAGATGGTTTTTAAGAAGATTCTATGGTTAGTTTTTAAGTTATGGCGTCCCGCTTTTTCAGGGATAGTTACAGCTCGGGAATATGTTGACGGGGCCTGAAATAGTGCCACCACCGGAGTCGGACGAATGCTCAAACGGTAGAGGTAGTTAAAAATCTGCCGGTTAGTCGGGCCGGTGCCCGAATCGACAACTCGCGACCGAAAGAAGGATTTTTAGTAGTGGATGTGTCATAAACTAGGTAAAGAAAGCCGCCCGAAGGTGGTCGGACAGAAAAAAAGTAATTAAACAGAAATTAGGTGGCATTTCCAAAACTTTCGTTCACTCAGCGCCAATGCGTTCGACAAAAAATATCTTCATCAAGCCTAGGTTCAAGAGCTATAAAGATAAGAAAAATCATTCAAAGCTTGCATAATGGATATTGGGTTTCATTGCAACCATAACATTTTCCAGTCCAATTTGATTATATTTACGTCTCAGTGCTCAAAATAAGATACAAAATCATTGCTGTAGTAAAACACATATACCGATATCACCGCGTGGGTAGGTGTTGAGTGACATAATATATAACCATTGGGGCGAAAGAAGCATAAGCCAGAAGGAACATACTTTGGTCTACTGAGTGTAAAGACACTACATTGATCTTGAAAAAGGAGGGAGATTTGTTCTCCGAAATATATAGCATTAACTATCTATCTTTTGGTGTGTCATTGGCACCTTTTTTTATTATCATTATTATTACACATACACACATACACACACACACACACACACACACACACACACACATATATATATATATATATATATATATCATTGGCCCTTTTTTTATCATTAATATCATTAATGATATTAAAAAAAGGGCCAATACATATATATATATATATATATATATATATATATATATATATATATATATATATATATATATTACTATACGTGTGCTTGTGTACTTGATAGCGTTACTTTAAAATTGAACATCATTATTCACATAATGATCAGCTGGAATACAGCGGCTTAGGAGAAAGCAGATATGAAGCCAAATATTCAGTAAAAAATTATTGTTCCAATTAACAAAGGAGTAAAAGTTCAGGATACTAGTTAGCCCACATGCTGCCAGGCCGAGTATGTCCCTACGTAACCCCTTTGATTGAACATCTGAAGTTGCTGCAAAACAGCTTAATTGGTTATTAAAACCTCTCGACGGAAATTCTAGTTAATCACAGAAGACTACGTCTCGCGAATAGGATAAAATGAGATCACTAACATTAGGTTACTTTAGATAATTACTATTTGCTATTACGATGATAATTTACACATGGAAATGCCATAAAAATGGAAATAAGAACTATTCGTTTCTATCTAGACATTTGACCTGAAAGAAAAAGAGTATTTAACACAAATCTTTCGTCACTTTAGTACAGAATCAGGATGCAGTATTCATCTTCAAGAAAACATGATATTTTCCAGCAAAATGCAAAATTTACGAAAGCAAAAACTGTTGTTCTTGGTAGTATATATATATATATATATATATATATATATACTATATATATATATATATATATATATATAAAGAATATAAGGACATATGTACTGCGACAATAAGAGTGAAAGTTTAAACAGTGGTAAATAAATATTCAAAATACAATGCCATGTGCTAGAGTTTCCTTAAATGTATGTTAAAAATTTAATATGTTACATGTTGGTTTTAGATAAAATTACAAAATTACATACAGGAATGAAAATGAATATAGAAATCTAAATACGGGAGTACAAATATATGTATATATTTTATAGCATGCATAAAGGTACAAGAGATAATTTCTGTTTATACATAAATGTGTATGATTTAAATTTAGAGTGTGTGTGTGTGTGTGTGTATGTCCAAAATGGTCTACGTTGGTTAACGGTTGCTGATTCGTGTTGGGCGGGTCTCAGCGACCTGAGTAAGGATGTTACTTGACTTTCGCTGACGCTGGGTCTTCTCATGCCTTCCAAGGGGCGCGATGTTCTCGGTGGATTGGGGCGCGCTGTCTGGTCCCTGTTGGCTTGGGTATTCCTTCTCCTGCTGGAGGGGAGTATATGGTCCGATTCTTGTTGGACGTTCAAGGTCGGCTTCTGAATAGCGATGCTCACTGCTTCCGTTATTAAGAGGCGACCGTAGTTGTCTTCTCTGTGTACGACCTGGGTGCCTTCTATGAGCTCTTGTAGAGATGGCTTCCTGCGTGAACATCTATGTAATGTTGATGGATGGCCCCTTGATTTCTATGAGCCAAGCAGACGTCTCCGAAGGGTCGTTGTAGTGTGCCCGATGTAGTTTTGGCTGTGAGGTTTACACACCTCCTCTGGACAAGTAAATTTGTAAACTACATTCGTGCACATCTCCTTCGGTCCCCCCGGAGCGGTGCTGTTCTTCATTATTAAGGCTGCTACAAGGTTGGGCTTACTATATATCCTGAGGCTTATTTTATGGTAAGGGGCTTTTGGGGTTACGCCTCTGTTTATTATCCCGCGTAGTGTGCAGCAATCCTCCTTGTATGCAGACCCATAATGTACACGATGGTAAATAATCAAGTTTTCCTCGTTTTTCGCCATGGTGTTGGGTTGGTAAAATTCGTCCATTTTCTTTTTTCATTGCTGCTTCGATAATTTGATCTGCATACCCGTTTGTTTGTCAGCAGTTGGCGAATTCGGTCGAGTTCGTTATGTATATCTTTCCATGATGAGCTGTGTGTGAAGGTTCTGTTGACATACGCACTCACGACAGACTTTTTATATGCGTCCGGGCACTCCCCGCGTGCGTTCAAGCAACGCCCAGCGTTCGTTGCTTTCGTATAAACGGTCGTCTTAAACTGTCCTTCTTGTTTGTTACCAGGACATCAAGAAATGGCAAAGTCTTCTGCTGCTGTGCTCTGTGGTGAAGTTGAGCACTGAGTTTCTTTTCAGAGCATCTGCTAGTTTTTTGGTATCTTCAGGCTCTTTTATTGTGACGAATATATCGTCGATGTACCGCCCATAAATCCTAGGTTTTAGATGTTCTCTAAAGGTCCTTTCTTCGACGGTGGCCATGTACATATTTGCAAAGAGGACCCCTAGTGGGGATCCCATGGCGACTCCGTCTACTTGTCGAAATAATTCCCCCTGATGAGAGAGGAAAGGGGCTTCTGTAGTGCTAGCTTTCAGCATCTCTCGGAGGACATCTTCGGAAATGGGCAGCGGGTTCTTCTCGGACCTGTATACACGATCAAGAATGATGTCGATCGTTTCTTCGACGGGAACGTTCGTAAACAAACTCTCCACGTCGAGTGAGGCAATGTCGTCTTCTGGTCCTTTTTCCTGTAGGAGATCAATAAACTCCACCGCTGATCTCAGTGAATATGCACCGGGTATGTAAGGTACCAGCAAATCATTCAGGACTTTCAAATGCACCTCTCAGATGACATCCCCAACCTATAGGATAGCGAAAGTCCTGAATGATTTGCTGGTACCTTACATACCCGGTGCATATTCACTGAAATCAGCGGTGGAGTTTATTGATCTCCTACAGGAAAAAGGACCAGAAGACGACATTGCCTCACTCGACGTGGAGAGTTTGTTTACGAACGTTCCCGTCGAAGAAACGATCGACATCATTCTTGATCGTGTATACAGGTCCGAGAAGAACCCGCTGCCCATTTCCGAAGATGTCCTCCGAGAGATGCTGAAAGCTAGCACTACAGAAGCCCCTTTCCTCTCTCATCAGGGGGAATTATTTCGACAAGTAGACGGAGTCGCCATGGGATCCCCACTAGGGGTCCTCTTGCAAATATGTACATGGCCACCGTCGAAGAAAGGACCTTTAGAGAACATCTAAAACCTAGGATTTATGGGCGGTACATCGACGATATATTCGTCACAATAAAAGAGCCTGAAGATACCAAAAAACTAGCAGATGCTCTGAAAAGAAACTCAGTGCTCAACTTCACCACAGAGCACAGCCAGCAGAAGACTTTGCCATTTCTTGATGTCCTGGTAAAACAACAAGAAGGACAGTTTAAGACGACCGTTTATACGAAAGCAACGAACGCTGGGCGTTGCTTGAACGCACGCGGGGAGTGCCCGGACGCATATAAAAGTCTGTCGTGAGTGCGTATGTCAACAGAACCTTCACACACAGCTCATCATGGAAAGATATACATACGAACTCGACCGAATTCGCCAACTGCTGACAAACAACGGGTATGCAGATCAAATTATCGAAGCAGCAATAAAAAAGAAAATGGACGAATTTTACCAACCAACACCATGGCGAAAACGAGGAAAACTTGATTATTTACCATCGTGTACATTATGGGTCTGCATACAAGGAGGATTGCTGCACACTACGCGGGATAATAAACAGAGGCGTAACCCCAAAAAGCCCCCTTACCATAAAAATAAGCCTCAGGATATATAGTAAGCCCAACCTTGTAGCAGCCTTAATAATGAAGAACAGCACCGCTCCGGGGGGACCGAAGGAGATGTGCACGAATGTAGTTTACAAATTTACTTGTCCAGAGGAGGTGTGTAAACCTCACAGCCAAAACTACATCGGGCACACTACAACGACCCTTCGGAGACGTCTGCTGGCTCATAGAAATCAAGGGGCCATCCATCAACATTACATAGATGTTCACGACAGGAAGCCATCTCTACAAGAGCTCATAGAAGCACCCAGGTCGTACACAGAGAAGACAACTACGGTCGCCTCTTAATAACGGAAGCAGTGAGCATCGCTATTCAGAAGCCGACCTTGAACGTCCAACAAGAATCGGACCATATACTCCCCTCCAGCAGGAGAAGGAATACCCAAGCCAACAGGGACCAGACAGCGCGCCCCAATCCACCGAGAACATCGCGCCCCTTGGAAGGCATGAGAAGACCCAGCGTCAGCGAAAGTCAAGTAACATCCTTACTCAGGTCGCTGAGACCCCGCCCAACACGAATCAGCAACCGTTAACCAACGTAGACCATTTTGGACATACACACACACACACACACACACACTCAAATTTTAAATCATACACATTTATGTATAAACAGAAATTATCTCTTGTACCTTTATGCATGCTATAAAATATATACATATATTTGTACTCCCGTATTTAGATTTCTATATTCATTTTCATTCCTGTATGTAATTTTGTAATTTTTATCTAAAACCAACATGTAACATATATATATATATATATATATATATATATATATATATATATATATATATATATATATTATATATATATATATATAAGTACTTTCTTGAGCGGCATCAATAAATCAATAAATGCCTTACAAGAGTCTTAACATTACTGAAGATTCTTCCAATTATCGGGTGTCAGTTTTTTGGTGAAACATATGCAGACATCTTTCTACTAATTATTGCTGTTTGTCACGAACAATTTTTCGCCACTTTTGAATTTTCAAGTGACTGTTGTTGTTTTTTATTAAGCTGACCTTGTGTAAGCACAGGCTCTTGCTCACAGAGCAGCCCGTAAAAAGTGACTATTGACCAACACTCTGGATTTACACCCTCTTGCATTCAAACGCCGGCCAGAACATTCCTTTTATATACACAGTAGTTTTGAAGCTCGACATATTAGTGATGAGTAAAACTACATATAGTGAAAAGATGAACAGGACTCTTTTCAACTCTCCTCCCTCTCTCCTCTTCCGCAACTCTTCATCACCTCTCTCTCTCCTACTCCGTCATCCAAAAACAACTCTCTCCTCCTCTTCAACTCACCCTCCTCCCTCAAACTCTTACTCTCTCTCTTCTCTTCTCTCTTCTCTTCTTCTTCTTCTTCTCTCTCTCTCTCTCTTCTCTTCTCTTCTCTCTCTCTCTCTTCTCTTCTCATCAAGACGTCATAGAATTCCCAAACATGAAAGGTGACTGATGTAGGCAATCCCCTTAAGCCCGTCGTCTCTCAGATGACATCGACATTCTCACCTACTGGATAACGGAGGTCCTAGATTATTTGCTGGTGCCTTACGTACCCGGTGCATACTTTGAGATCAGCAGTGGAGTTCACTGACCTAACATTTAAAAAAGGACCCGAAGATGACACCCCAGTTTAAATCCTATATTTCTAGATAATTTAGTTTTTCATTCACAGACTTCAAAATTCCACACCTCTAAGTTATTCAAGTTTTCAAGTTTACAGAATTGGAGAAAATCTCCTTTTCCCTAAACATAGAAAACACATATCTCTCCACTTTCCCTCATAGAAACCCGCCCACCATTTTTTCTCAACGAAAAACCATCTCGGTCCATCACGAACTGAAGGAGAATGAAATGCAGTCTAACTTTATCACGGCCCCTTTCGCGTCTAGAACTCACTCTGCGACAGTCATTCCACAAAGCGCCAAAGGGAAAACTGGAGGCAGACAAGGAAAGCAGTTCTTCGGGATCCTCCAAGAGCAAACCACTGAGGTGCCACCAGACTTTACATGAAGATGCTGTGACTGATCACCTGGGATAATTGTCACGGAAGTTTTCTGAGAGAGAAGAGAAGAGAAGAGAAGAGAGAGAGAGAGAGAGAGAGAGAGAGAGAGAGAGAAAAGAGAGAGAGAGAGAGAGAGAGAGAGGAGAGAGAGAGAGAGAGAGTTAAAAAGATTATTATTCTAACAACTTGATTCAGGATGAAACTATTTTATTAACTAAACTTGCAACATGAAGTATGGTTTATTGTCATACTGGATATAAGACTTAATTTGCAGTAAAATAGATAGACAATGATAAAAATAAATATAGACAAACGTTAGCCAAATGAAAAGCTAAAAAACAAGTGAAGAAGTATTAAATGAAACAGATATAACGAAGATAAAAGAGTACTGACACAAAGGTTAGTGGCGTTTGGAAAGAGTTTTCATGACTGTAAAAGGGTTTTTGATGAATAAGGTAGGTTGGATATAAAGACAGGGTATTAAAACTTAGTAGAAAAGGATAGAAATTAGACGAAAGTTGAAGGAATTAAAGAAGGGAACAACTGAAGCTGCCATGATGAAAATTTAGTTATAAAGCCGACCACTGGAGTATTTTCAGCCATTCATTTCTTTAAAAAATGGGGAGATAGAAAAAACACTTCATAAGAAGATAAAGAATATATAAATATTTGGATCGCACTCAAACTGGCTTTGTCAATATGTAGTTATAAGAGAGACACAAGAGCGGAACAAAAGATTTAATTAAGTTACCAATAAATACGGAAAGTTCTTGGTGATAGAAGGAATATCAGAACAGTGTAAAAGAATAAATTCATAACCAAACTCTTTACAACGAGACTCACAGAAATTATTTAAGAGGATTTACATGGTAACCGAGTAAGGAAAGAATTGGGTTTAAATATTGGATAACCACTGTCAAAAATGAACTATAAAATAAAATAAAGAATAACGAAAAATTCAAAACAATACGATCGGAAAAGTAGTCGTCTCTGAATATTTATATTACAGTGTGTGAAATTATACGCAATTTTTGAACAGAGAAAATGTACAGACTTTATACTGTGGTATACATGAAACTTTCATCGAACACATATTTAAAATAGCAAATATAACTTAATTCAAGAGCATTAAATTGGAAGGTGAGAGGAGGAGGGCATGAGGTATCCCAGAAATCCTTTAATGAAAAGAGGCCTGTTCCGAAAGAACACAGAATTCAATTTGCCAAATGGCATCCACAGGAAGGAAACATAGACGGTGGTATAATATTCACCAGACATTGCCAACCGAAAAATGCTTGTTTCGAGAAGCCAACACAAAAATCTTCCTTTTGCGATGCCATCTCGATTTCGGTTCTTAAACCTCACAATTCAGAACACTGGAAACCTTAGGATGGTATTGGAATTGCTGTATTCAAGAGAAGCATCTGTATGTGTTCGTAAGTATATATATATATATATATATATATATATATTATATATATATATATATATATATATATATATATATATATATATATATATATATATATATATATATATATATATACGTATATATAGTAAAAATATGTGAAGTGACCTTTTGACTATTCGAACTGACAGAGCGGAATAAAGATGCAGTTATATCATGCGAGGTTCAAGCATTAAGCTACAAATGTACTTTAATACCCAATTCTCTCTACCTCGAAATTAATATATTATCAACTGAAAAATTCCTCTTTGGTTAAGATATATGAAAATATATTAAGTCCGAGGTAGAGCGAATTGGATATCAAAGGATATTTGTAGCTTAATACATGTATATGAATTACGGTGATGTGATGAAAATTCACAGTAGTTCAAACGTAATAAACTAAAAATAAGAAGAAAACAATCGAACAAAGAGAAATACATAAGACAACGAACTTACAGCAAAATGTAAACGATAATATAAAAGCACAAAAAACAGAAAGCCACTTCAACAGACATTCATTTGGTGCAAGAATTGTGGTGATTAAACAAAGGCAGCCTACTATGATTAAACAGGTAAAAAAGGCGCCGAAGTTTCTTCGAAACAATCGAGTTTTCTGTACAGCGTATAATGCTGTGTAATACTCCCAGCCACGTACCAAGAAACTCTCAGCCGTGACCTATGAAACTTTCAGATAGAGCCCGGGGGTGGCTTGTGTTGGCATCTATAGCTGTGCCAGACGCACGATCTTGGCTAACTTTAACCTTAAATAAAAAATGAAAAACTACTGAGACTACAGGGCTGTAATTGGGTATGTTTAATGATTGGAGGGTGGATGATCAACATACCAATTTGCAGCCCTCCAGTCTCGGTAGTTTTTAAGATCTGACGGCGGATAGAGAAAGTGTGGACAGACAAACAAATGGCCATCTCAATAGTTTTCTTTTATAGAAAACTAAAAAGGAACAACAACAATTAGACGCAAGCTCAGGAATCCTAGACAAAATTCCGGAGTCATTAAGAATAAACTCAGCAAATTTGAAAACCCAAGGCACGGACCTCGTCCTTGGCCCTTAGTCGAAGATGCCAAAAACCTGGTGGCTTGCTAACGAGGACCGAAGACAAAAATCCGAAGAAAAACGACTCGTTTAACGCATGGCCGATCATCTCTTGTTAAACCACTCCGCTTTTGAACGTGGATGTATTATTCGGCAAATACTTCTAGTCAGTTTTAAAGAGGGTCTCGGTCAGTGTTTTATTTTAATCCGGCCCTTTTGGTAATCATTTACTTGTACTTTTTATTTTTCTGCTCCAGCTCCTCACGTTTCTCTAATAGTTTCCAGTTATTCCAGTAATATATAAAGCTCATTGAACCGTACGTCTTCCAGTTAAATTACATTATTTATGTATATCACATTTAATAGTGTTTCACTTACATAGAGTCCATTATTTATCCTCCCTTCCTTCCCTTTCCTATAATATATCTATTACCTATAATATAGGTAATGGATATATCCGGAATGTTTTCCAAACATAACCTGACCTTATTATGAAGGTTATATTTAACAATCTGGTTTTTAGCTTAATAAATCACCTGCCCTCCATCGTAACGAACTTTCAGCCGAATATCTCTCTCTCTCTCTCTCTCTCTCTCTCTCTCTCTCTCTCTCTCTCTGTAAAACAGAATACCTGTGAATGAAATATTTAACGTAACCACATCCCTAATTGCTGCCAAACTCTAGTTATTGACATTTCCCTCTCAATAACGATTTGAATTTCCTTGTCATGGTCAGTCAAGATTGGCCTTCCTCAGGAAGCTTTAATCCGAGTTATTATCTCTTGCTCGGGATAAATTAGTTTCCCAGTAAGACGCTTCCTTAACAGAATGTGGTCATAGCTACATTTATACAGAAGCAGCTGAATGCTTGATGAAGTTCTGGTGCAGAAAACTTCAACAATGCCGGCTTCATATGCCAATGCAAGACTTGAATCCAGCAGTTACGACGAATATTCGTCTTTTTCATCCTAACACTTCTAAAACGGATGCTCTTTTCACCAAGTATAAATTTCACTTGCACAGTGGAGAATTGTTTACCAATCCCTTTATATATTCTATCCTTGACTTCCATGTACACACCTGGCCTAACCTTTTTGGTAATTACCTTTCCTCTAACTTCACCATCAATCAAAATACTAACTAACAAATTCCTATGAAGCCACAGATCCGTCTTTCCCTTTATACATACATAAAGTACGCCATATACCTTCCGTCCCTCATACTCTCAACAATCGTGATGCTCTCTACAAGCACAGTGTTGTTGGACTAAATGGAATAGCCTTTTAAAAAACATTACCGGGAAATGCAAAAAGATGAGACCACTTCTTAAAACAAGGAAAATAAAATTAGGAAATTAATAAATATATAGAAAATATAAGAATCATTAAAACACAAGAATTGTATCTGGGTAGTAATGCAATGCATCTTCGCTTGAACTTCTGAAGTTCCCATTGCACGCAAGTGATCCTCAGGGAGGCTGTTCCACAATCCAACGGTGTGAGGAACAAAGGACCTCTGGAATGAGGAATTGGAGAACGGGGCACATTTACTGCTTATTGGTGCTGCTGAAAGACGCTCTCGTTACTAAAATCTAGATTACAAATGAGCAGCAATATTAGAAGTCCGCGTAGTCCGGATTGGTGCGACAAGTTTAGAATTTACCATTTTCTTATGAAAATCAGAGCAAAATGAGGTGGAGATAGAATGGAAATAAGCGTGAAAGAAGAGTAAGAGCAAGCTTTAAGAAGATGCCACCTTGAAGGAGCTATTTATTCGTAGACATAAAATCCTTTTGCCTTTATGCCTCGAAGTGTTAACTATCCTGCAGGTTTTGAGTCTCTGGCTATATCTGAGAAACAGGCATTAAAATATCTGCCGAATTTAACGTGAAATATTAAAGCATTAGACAAAACATTGCATCCCTCTCTATATATCTCTTTTTATTCGAGATACGTAAAATGAAAAATGATTGTCCAAGCAAAAGCCCTCTGTTCATAAGTAATTATGGACAGTATTGGCTTTCCTTTGACTGAAATGACCTCGGGCCGGAATGACCGAAGACAAGAAGACCGTGCGAGGTACGAAATGACCTCTTTCCACACACAACTTTTTCCATTTCGCTAATAAAGACGTGCCTCTGTTTTCGTTCTTATTTTTTTCTTCTTTCGGAAACGGGTGATGAGGAACGGCAGTGAAAAAGAATAAAGAATGCAGGGATAATCTGGTTAATTCTTGAGCTAGAATCGTAAAGGGGTTAGTCGATATATCTAGATAACTGACTAAATACATAAATCGATCGTGACTCCTTTGCAACTGGTAATAAAATACCAAATATTATTATGGATGCTAAAGCTTTCATAAGAAATGATGAATGTGGAGATGAATGAGATAGTAACACTGCAACATCAAAATTAGTCACAAATAAAGTAGACCCTATCTTAACTATACTTAAAATAATTAAGATAATGAAATATCCACTCATGTAATAAACTTACCATTTGAATATGAGCTTCATACAATAAGTAAAACTACATTGATATAAAAACACATACATATGTGTGCATGCGTATTCAATGTTTGTGTGCGTGCGTAATCAGTAAGTTACTTCTTGCCATTTGCACTAAAACATAAAGGCCTACATCCAAAAGAAATTATCCTAAATTATTTCGTTCATTATATCAGTCTAGTATGCCGACATACATTAAAGTATAAAGTACAATTCCCATTTCATAGGATTTCAAAATACGAAATGAAAACATTAGATTCCCTATATCACGCTTAATCTCATATTGGTAATGCTAAGTGAAGGGGCAACATTAAGAAGGACATTCCTCTCTAATCTGTTATTCACTGGTTGGGGAAACAGAGAGATATTCATACATACCGAGGGGGTGGACAGAAAATAACGAAAGGTTAAAGAGAAAAGGAGAGTTTTGATTCGTATATCACAGCCAGTCGTTGTTTCCGGCCTACCGTCAGATAGCAATTACTGATACATGAAAAATAAAAACAGAATTTACGAAGACGAGGTTTCTTTGCAAATTCTATAAATTCAATTGCTGCTGCTGCTGCTACTACTACTACTGCTACTTCTAATACTATCATATTAGTCTTGTGAGACGAATGGAACATAAAGGAGGAACATGGACTAAGACGAAAAATGATGTTGGATATTGGGATATTCAGTTCAAGAAGAGGACTAATCAAACGTAATTAAGTTCTATATCTCCTCATTTCCTCCCACCGTCCGATTCTGATTTGAATTTCTACTTTGAAAAAACATAGAGCTGATATTTTTTAACGAATGGTCTTCGGGCAGCGAAGGTCTATCACTTGTGCAATGAATAAGCTATTAGGAATACAATATATATATATATATATATATATATATATATATATATATATATTTATATATATATATATATATATATATATATATATATTTATGAATTATATGACCTTTGTGTGTGAGTGCGTGGGAAGTGTGTGCCCCTTTTATGTATTTGGGGCAATTTGACAGCCACAAAATACTGAGGATATACAACAGTGTTATTCTAACCTTTAGAATTTGTTCTTTTTTATGAACGGTTTAATGTAGCGCTTCTTGCAGTACATCGCACAGAGAATGAGTACTGCGAACATAAAAATAAAAGCTTTTCCACAGTAAAAAAAAAAAAAAATGTAACAAACACAAAAGTCCCAGAACTTACAGATAATTTCAAGATGCAAATATATTTAATACCTTCCATGGCCACACTTCCGAATCAGCCTTTCATTAAAGCATAATCAGTTAGATAGCGAAAGCCAACGGCCTTCATCACATGCATTGTGCAAGTTTAAACCAGACATTTATTACTCTCTTTTCTTTATTGGTTTACGGAAATGGTATTGTGAGCTAATGTTTACAAATGAGGGATGTCGTAGCATTTAGTATTGGAACTAAAGGGAATTTGCTATTAACCTGGGATCCATCGTAAACCCAGAGGGATTTAGGGCTGTACGTGTCATTTACCTTCTCTTATTTTGCTCTCTATCTATTTGCAATGAAAAATATATTACCCATCTGTTATTTCGATTCCTTGTTATGTTATTACAGACTCTGAATGGTTTGATGTAATAATCATTATAGAATACTTTGTTAATATGATACTAAAAGGTGAAGAGGAGTAAATATACGAAAGAAAAAGATGGAAAGGGTAAACATAAAATCTGAATAAATAAATTTGAAAGATAGATGCTAAGTTTTTGAAAGGACAGACTCTGTTTATAAAAGTGAAAACAAGATTAAACGACAAATGGACAAGACATTTACAGTGTAAACGTCAAACTGTAAACCCGAGAGTTACCCAAATTAAAAAGGAAAAAAATTCAATCATTTCCCTTTGGATTCCGTGACTCAAGTGTCAAGTGTATTTAGGTAGTTGTGGCATCTACTGCTCAAGATAACTGGCGAATGTCAAAGATAGAATTTATAGAAAAGTACAGTGGCTGGCGGGGCTTTGTTTTCTTTAAATCCTCTAATTACAAATAAATGAACGTACCCAGTGCAGAAGGTATCATACACATTTTGCAATATCGCTTTTAACTGCAATCGATTCATTTTCTGTGTAAGTAGGAAATGGGTAAACTTATGCTATATACTATACTCGATAGTTAAGCTATGTGTAAGTTTAAGTAAATAAAAGGATATCTGGGTGTACATTTGCAACTGAAAAGTGTTTTAATTATTTACTGTATGCAAATTACACCGTTAATATTCGAAATAGGATATTATTATAATTGTTGAATGTAAGCTGAATGTATCTATCTAAAGCCCGGGACGCAGTGTTACCATACACAAACACCACAGGCGGGTGGGCAGATGGAAAAAAACCGAGTATAGGCCATTTATTGATTTTCCGAATATCTTATAATTTGATCCTTGACTTTATAACACATTAACTAAACACTGGCTCCAGTTAGTTTTTGTAGATGGAGCTGTGTTTCAAGAAATTCCAGACAAATTTAAGCGAGAATGATTCACTGAATATTGTGGACCATATTAGTAATTCTAAATAGGTGAATCTTTAAAAAAAATCCAT
>NC_087210.1:16383981-16395606 GCF_015104395.2 Macrobrachium nipponense | reverse complement strand
ACCCAAATTGGCCTTGATCTTATTTTTCTTGAATATACGACTAAACTAAAGACCAAAATGATATATATATTTTTTTTTATTAAAACGCATTTGATTTTTCGTATTACGTGTAAAACATGGAATGGTGGTGTACATATTGAGTTGATCGTATATACATGTCGACGGTACTTTTTGTTAATGTTTCAGTACGGTGTTGTCTGGAGCAATAAATGCTATTATGGAAGGAGAGAGTAGATTCTTATAAGCAATATGGTATGGAATACTTTTGGGGATGATAGTATGAGAGAAAGAGTAGATTCTTATAAGCATATGGGATGGAATACTTTTTTGGGGATGATAGTATGAGAGAAAGAGTAGATTCTTATAAGCATATGGGATGGAATACTTTTGGGGATGATAGTATGAGAGAAAGAGTAGATTCTTATAAGCATATGGGAGTGAATACTTTGGGTGAAGATAGTATGAGAGAAAGAGTAGAGTCTTATAAGCGTATGGGATTGAATACTTTGGGTGATGATAATATGAGAGAAAGAGTAGAGTCTTATAAGCATATTGGACCCAATACCTTGGATGACGATAGTATGAGAGAACCAGGTGAAACAAGAAAATTATGAAGAAGTATGAGGATATTGTTGAGCCATCTTCTCTCTCCTCCAAAGATGCGGGAAGGCGTGAACATTGAATGTTAATGATAGTAGGTGAAAGTTTTAGAGATGAATTGCAACAGTGGCATTGTTTAAGAAAAACTGAAATGATGAGAAATGTGGAGATGCGTTAAAGGAGAGGTCAAACTGTTAGAGAAGGCGAAACAGTGAGCAAGGCTTTTTTGAGATGTTCTGGTCATCTAAGGAAATGGATAATACAAATCGGAAGCGTTTGGAGGAGAGAAAAGAAGCAATGGGCAGATGGAATGAAAAGGCACAAGACAGCAGAGGGTGGCTCAGCTTCCGTGCAAGATAGACGTACGAATCGCATTGTGTTTGATGGCTTTCAGTAGGCCTAAAGCGGATAGTGCTGCTGGAATTTTTTCGCCCTGCGGATTCATCCACAACATCATGCCACTAGGTTAGGTTAGGTTAGATTGGGTTAGTTCAATGTAGCAACTACATGGTAAGATGGTTTTCAAGAAGATTCTATGGTTAGTTTCTAAGTTATGGCGTCCCGCTTTTTCAGGGATAGTTACAGCTCGGGAATATGTTGACGGGACCTGAAATAGTGCCACCACCGGAGTCGGGTGGCGAATACACAAACGGTAGAGGTAGTTTCAAATCTGCCCGTTAGTCGGACCGGTGCCCGACCGACAACTCGCGACCGAAGGAAGGATTTTTAGTAGTGGATGTGTCATAAACTAGGTACAGAAAGGTGGTCGGACAGAAAATAAGTAACTAAACAGAAATTAGCTGGCATTTCCAAAACTTTCGTTCACTCAGCGCCAATGCGTTCGACAAAAAATATCTTCATCAAGCCTAGGTTCAAGAGTTATAAAGATAAGAAAAATCATTCAAAGCTTGCATAATGGATGATATTGGGTTTCATTGCAACCATAACATTTTGTTCAAGTCCAATTTGATTATATTTACGTCTCAGTGCTCAAATAAGATACAAAATCATTGCTGTAGTAAAACACATATACCGATATCACCGCGTGGGTAGGTGTTGAGTGACATAATATATAACCATTGGGGCGACGGAAGCATAAGCCAGAAGGAACATACTTAGGTCTACGGAGTGTAAAGAAAATACAATGATCTTGAAAAAGGAGGGAGGCTTGTTTCTCCGACGATATATAGCATTACCTATCTATCTTTTGGTGTGTTACTGGCACCTTTTTTTATTATCATTATTATTACACACACACACACACACACACACACACACACACACACACACATATATATATATATATATATATATATATATATATGTGTGTGTGTGTGTGTGTGTGTGTGTGTGTGTGTGTTTATGTGTGTGCGTGTATGTGTGTAATAATAATGACAATAAAAAAAGGGGCCAATATATATATATATATACTATATATATATATATATATATATATATATATATATATATATATATTTCACATATACGTGTGCCTGTGTACTCGATAGCGTTACTTTAAATTTGAACACCATTATTCACATAAAGATCAGCTGGAATACAGCGGCTTAGGTGAAAGCAGATATGAAGCAAATATTCAGTAAAAAAATTATTGTTCCAATTAACAAAGGAGTAAAAAGTTCAGGATACTAGTTAGCCCACATGCTCCAGGCCGAGTATGTCACAAGAAGGGCCTTCATTACTACGTAACCCGTTTGATTGAACATCTGAAGTTGCTGCTAAACAGCTTAATTGGTTATTAAAACCTTTTGATGGAAATTCTAGATAATCACAGAAGACTCTAGTCTCGTGAATAGGATAAAATGAGATCTCTAACATCAGGATACTTAGATAATTACTATTTGCTATTACGATGATAATTTACCCATGGAAATGCCATAAAAATGGAAATAAGAACTATTCGTTTCTATCTAGACATTTGACCTGAAAGAAAAAGAGTAATTAATAGAAATCATTCGTCACTTTAATACAGAATCAGGATGCGGTATTCATCTTCAAGAAAACATAAACAAAACAGCTGTCGCGTTTTTGTAAAAATACTGGAGTAAAATGGAAGAAACCCCATTATGTGTCCATTAGTAACCTGAACAATGAAGTGAAGAAAATAATTAGAAATATGAATCAATTTCAAAAAAGCTGGTAAACAGTGAAAAAAGCCATTCTATTCAATGAAGTTGTATCCGTGAAAAATTTGTGCCCTAGAAGTATATATATATATATATATATATATATATATATATATATATATATATATATATATATATATATATATATATATATATATATATTCAAGTCGTCATAGAATTCCCATACATGAAAGATGACTGATCTAGGCAATCCCCTTAAGCCCATCGACATTCTCACCTACTGGATAACGGAGGTCCTAGATTATTTGTTGGTGTTGGCCTTACGTACCCGGTGCATACTTGAGATCAGCAGTGTGTTCACCGACCTAATACATAAAATAGGACCCGAAGATGACACCCCAGTTTTAATCCTATATTTCTAGATAATTTGTTTTCATTCACAGATTTTAAAATTCCACACCTCCAAGTTATTCAAGTTTCCAAGTTTACAGAATTGGAGAAAATTTCCTTTCTCTATAAATAGAAAACCATATCTCTCCCACTTTCCCTCATAGAAACCCCCGCCATTTTTCTCAACGAAAAACCATCCTGGTTCATCGTGAACTGGGGGATAATGAAGTGCAATCTAACTCTATCACGGGCACCTTTCGCGTCTAGAACTCACTCTGCGACAGTCATTCCACAAAGCGCCTAAGGAAAAACTGGAGGCAGACGAGGAAAGCAGTTCTCTCTCCGGGATCCTCCAAGAGCGAACCACTGAGATGCCACCAGACTACATGAAGATGCAGCGACTGATCATCAGGGATAGTTGTAACTAACTTGCAACATGAAATATGGTTTATTGTCATACTGGATATAAGACTTAATTTGCAGTAAAATAGATGGGCAATGATAAAAATAAATTTAGACAAACGTTAGCCAAATGAAAAGCTAAAAAACAAGGGAAGAAGTATAAAATGAAACAGATATAACGAAAATAAACGAGTACTGACACAAAGGTTAGTGGCGTTTGGAAAGAATTTTTGTTTTCATGGCTGTAAAAGGGTTTTTGCTGAATAATAAGGTAGGTGGGATATAAAGACATGGTATTAAAACTGCTAGAATATTAGTAGAAGAGGATACAAATTAAACGAAAGTTGAAGGATAGCATTAAAGAAGGGAACAACTGAAGCTGCCATGATGAAAAATTCAGTTATAAAGCCTACCACTGGAGTAATTTTCAGCCATTCATTTCTTTAAAAAATTTGGAGAGATAGGAAAAGAATATATGCATATTTGGAACGCAGTGAAACTGACTTTGTAAACATGTAGTTATCAGAGAGACACAAGAGCGGAACAAAAGATTTAATTAAGTTACCAATAAATACGGAAAGTTCTTGGTGATAGAAGGAATATCAGAACAGTGTAAAAGAATAAATTCATAACCAAACTCTTTACAACGAGACTCAAATAAATTATTTAAGATTATTTACATGGTAACCGAGTAAGGGAAAGAATTGGGTTTAAATATGGGATAACCACTGTCGAAAATGAACTATAAAATAAAATAAAGAACAATGAAAAATTCAAACAAGAAGATCGGAAAAGTAGTCGTCTTTGAATATTTATATTACAGTGTGTGAAATTATACGCAATTTTTGAACAGAGAAAATGTACAGACTTTATGCTGTAGTATATATGATTCTTTCATCGAACATTTATTTAAAACAAGCAAAATATGACTTAAATCAAGAGCATTAAATTGGAAGGTGAGAGGAGGAGGGCATGAGGTATCCCAGAAAATCCTTTAATGAAAAGAGGCCTGTTCCGAAAGAACACAGAATTCAATTTGCCAAATGGCATCCACAGGAAAGAAACATAGACGGTGGATAATATTCAGCAGACATTGTCAACCGAAAAATGTTCGTTCCGAGAAGCCAAACACAAAAAATCTTCCTTTTGTGATGCCATCTCGATTTCGCTTCTTAAACCTCACAATTCAGAACACTGCAAACCTTAGGTATTTGAATTGCTGGATTCAAGAGAAGCATCTGTATTGTGTTCGTAATATATATTATATATATATATATATATATATATATATATATATATATATATATATATATATATATATATATATATATATATATATATATATATATATATATATATATATATATATATCTATATACACTAGACTATATATATATATATATATATATATATATATATATATATATATATATATATATATATATATATATATATATATATATCTATATCTATATATCTATATATCTATATATATATATAGATATAATATATATATATATATAAAGATATATATATATATATATATATATATATAGATATATGATATATAGATATATATATATATATATATATATATATATATATATATTATATATATATATATATATATATATTATATATATATATCTATATATCTATATATCTATATACATATATATATATATATATATATATATATATATATATATATATATACGTATGTATATACGTATATATAGTAAAAATATGTGAAGTGACCTTTTGACTATTCGAACTGACAGAGCGGAATAAAGATGCAGTTATATCATTAAGCATTAAGCTACAATGTCCTTTAATAATACCCAATTCGCTCTACCTCGGAATTAATATATATCAACAAAAATGAAAAATTCCTCTTTGGTTAAGATATATGAAAATAAATTAAGTCCGAGGTAGAGCAAATTGGATATTAAAGGACATTTGTAGCTTAATACATGTATATGAATTACGGTGATGTGATGAAAATTCACAGTAGTTCAAACGTAATAAACTAAAAATAAGAAGAAATCGAACAAAAGAGAAAGACATAAGACAACGAACTTACAGCAAAATGTAAACGATAATATAAAAGCACATAAAAAACATAAAAAGCCACCTCACATTCATTAGGTAGGCACAAGAATTGTGGTGATTAAACAAAGGCAGCCTACTATGCTTAAACAAGTAAAAAAGGCGCCGAGGTTTCTTCGAAACAATCGAGTTTTCTGCACGGCGTATAATGCTGTGTAATACTCCCAGCCACGTACCAAGAAACTCTCAGCCGTGACCTATGAAACTTTCAGATACAGCCCGGTGATGGCTTGTTTTGGCATCTATAGCGGTGCCAGAAGCACGATCTTGTATAACTTTAACCATAACTAAAATAATAAAACTACCAAGGTTACAGGGCTGCAATTTGGTATGTTTAATGATTGGAGGGTGGATGATGAACATACCAATTTGCAGCCCTCTAGCCTCAGTAATTTTTTTAAGATCCTGAGGGAGAATGGAGAAAGTGTGGACAGGCAAACAATAGTTTTCTTATATAGAAAGCTAAAAATGAACATCAGCAATTAGACGCCAGAATTGGAATCCTAGACAAAACTCCGGAGTCATTAAGAATAAACTCAGCAAATGTGAAAACCAAAGGCCCGGACCTCGTCCTTGGCCCTTAGTCGAAGATGCCAAAAACCTGGTGGCTTGCTAACGAGGACCGAAGACAAAAATCCGAAGAAAAACGACTCGTTTAACGCATGACAGATCATCTCTTGTTAAACCACTCCGCTTTTGAACGTGGATGTATTATTCGGCAAATACTTGTAGTCAGTTTTAAAGAGGGTCTCGGTCAGTATTTAATCTTATTCCGGCCCTTTTGGTAATCATTTACTTGGACGTTTTATTTTTCTGCTCCAGCTCCTCATGTTTCTCTAATAGTTTTCAGCTATTCCAGTAATATATAAAGCTCATCGAACCATACGTCTTCCAGTTAAATACATTATTTATGTATATCACATTTAATAGTGTTTCAGTTACATAGAGTCCATTATTTATCCTCCCTTCCTTCCCTTTCCTATAATATATCCCTTTCCTATAATATATCCATTACCTATAATATAGGTAATGGATATATCCGGAATGTTTTCCAAACATAACCTGACCTTATTACGAAGGTTATATTTAACAATCTGGTTTTTAGCTTAATGAATCACCTGCCCTCCATCGTAACGAACTTTCAGCCGAATATTTCTCTCTCTCTCTCTCTCTCTCTCTCTCTCTCTCTCTCTCTGTAAAACAGAATACCTGTGAATGAAATATTTAACGTAACCACCTCCCTAATTGCTGCCAAACTCTAGTTATTGACATTTCCCTCTCAATAACGATTTGAATTTCCTTGTCAGGGTCAGTCAAGATTGGTCTTCCTCAGGAAGCTTTAATCCGAGGTATTATCTCTTTCTCGTGATAAACTAGTTTCCCAGTAAGACGTTTCCTTAACAGAATGTGGCCATAGCTTCATTTATACAGAAGCAGCTGAATGCTTGATGAAGTTCTGGTGCAGAAAACTTCAACAATGCCGGCTTCATATGCCAATGCAAGACTTGTATCCAGCAGTTACGACTAATATTCGTCTTTTTCATCCTAACACTTCTAAAACGGATGCACAGTGGAGAATTGTTTACCAATCCCTTTATATATTCTATCCTTGACTTCCATGTACACACCTGGCCTAACCTGTTTTGGTAATTACCTTTCCTCTAACCTCACCATCAATCAAAATACTAACTAACAAATTCCTATGAAGCCACAGATCCGTCTTTCCCTTTATATATACATAAAGTACACCATATACCTTCCGTCCCTCATACTCTCAACAATCCTGATGCTCTCTACAAGCACAGTTTTGTTGGACTAAATGGAATAGCCTTTTAAAAAACATTACCGGGAAATGCAAAAAGACCACTTCTTAAAACAAGGAAAATAAAATTAGGAAATTAATAAATATATAGATAATATAAGTAAATCATTAAAACACAAGAATTGTATCTGGGTAGTAATGCAATGCATCTTCGCTGAACTTCGGAAGTTCCCATTGCACGCAATTGATCCTCAGGGAGGGTGTTCCACAATCCAACGGTGTGAGGAACAAAGGACCTCTGGAACTGAGAAATGGAGAGTGGGGCACATTTACTGCTTATTGGTGCTGCTGAAAGACGCTCGCGTTACTAAAATCTAGATTACGAATAAGCAGCAGTATTAGAAGTACGCGTAGTCCGAATTGGTACGACAAGTAGTTAGAATTTACCATTTTCTTATAAAAATCAGAGCAAATGAGGTGGAAATAGAATGGAAATGAGCGTGAAAGGAAGAGTCCAAGAGCAAGTTTTAAGAAGATGCCACCTTGAAGGAGCTATTTATTCGTAGAGATAAAATCGTTTTGCCTTTTTCCCTCGAGGTGCTAACTATCCGGCAGGTTTTGTCTCTGGCTATATCTGAGAAACAGGCATCAAAATACCTGCCGAATTTAACGAGAAATATTAAAGCATTAGACAAAACATTGCATCCCTCTCTCTATATCTCTCTTTTTATTCGAGATAGTAAAATGAAAAAAAGGATTTTTGTCCAAGCAAAAATCCCTCTGTCCATAAGTAATTAGTATTGGCTTTCCTTTGACTGAAGTGACCTCGAGCTGGAATGACCGAAGACAAGACCGTTCGAGGTACGAATGACCTCTTTCCACACAGAACTTTTTCCATTTAGCTAATATAGATGTGCCTCTGTTTTTGTTCTTATTTTTTTCTTCTTTCGGAAACGGGTGATGAGGAACGGCAGTGGAAAAGAATAAAGAATGGAGGGATAATCTGGTTAATTCTTGGGCTAGAATCGTAAAGGGGTTAGTCGATATGTCTAGATCTGACTAAATACATAAATTCGATCGTGACTCCTTTGCAACTGGTAATAAAATACCAAGTATTATTGGATGGATGATAAGCTTTCATAAGAAATGATGAAGGTGGAGATGACTGAGATAGTAACACTGCAAGATCAAAATTAGTCACAAATAAAGTAGACCCTATCTTAACTATACTTAAAATAATTAAGATAATGAAATATCCACTCATGTAATAAACTTGCCATTTGAATATGAGCTTCAATACAATAAGTAAAACTACATTGATATAAAAACATACATATGTGCATGCGTATTCAATGTATGTCTGTGTGCGTAATCAGTAAGTTACTTCTTGCCATTTGCACTAAAACATAAAGGCCTACAGCCAAAAGAAATTATCCTAAATTATTTCATTCATTATATCAGTCTAGTATGCCGACATACATTAATGTATAAAGTAACAATTCCATTTCATAGGATTCCAAAATACGAAATAATACACTAAATTCCCTATATCACGCTTGATCTCATATTCGTAATGTTAAGTGAAGGGGCAACATAAGAAGGGCATTCCTCTCTAATCTGTTCTCACTGGTTGGGAAACGAGAGGTATTCATATATACCGAGAGGCTGGACATAAAATAACGAACGTTTAAGTGAAAAGGAGTTTTTTGATTCGTATATCACAGGCCAGCCGTCGTTGTTTCCGGCCTACCGTCAGATAGCAATTACTGATACATGAAAAAATAAAAACAGAATTTACGAAGACGAGGTTTCTTTGCAAATTCTATAAATACAATTGCTGCTGCTGCTGCTGCTGCTACTACTACTGCTACTACTACTATCATATTAGTCTTGTGAGACGAACGGAAACATAAAGGAGGAATATGGATAAGACGAAAATGATTTTGGATATTAGGATATTCCGTTCAAGAAGAGGACTAATTAAAACGTAATTAAGTTCTATATCTCATTTATTCATTTCCCTTGAAGCTATTTCGTGCTATATTTGAAATTACCCAGAACACACTGAAAACCCCCTTTTAAGAATAAATATGAAGGTAGCCGATGCCTTTTTTTTTTTTTTTGTATCTGTTTTAGCATTCCGAGAAGCCTTGGCGTTCTAAAACCAAATTTGGTATGCATGATCTGACTTTCCATGCGGAAAGAAAGCCGTTGTTTATGTGACTCGACTATCCCTTACTGCGTACGCTAAATTTAAGCAGAGCCGCGATATTCGCTAAGAGAACTAAGGTTATCTATGTCTGAATGTGTGATTTTCACTGCTTACATCACTTTAACCTATATCTATTCAAGCATGATACTTTTCTCGTCTACATCACTAGTGCTAAAAAGCTAACAATAACCTACATTTTCGTTTTATGGTAAATGCGTTATAAATGGTTTTCGTTAACCTATTCTATGAACAAACAAACAAACAAAACTGATCCACAATTAACTATTTATTCAAGCTGAGATAAATTCAGACAACAATGATAGAAATTTTAGAATTTTCCTGCCATTATGAAGACGGCCAACTTAATATTGATTGTCCATTAATCTCCTTTAGATTTATCATATAAAAGGAGCATCCGCCAGTACAACGAAGATACACTTGTACTTAATAAGCATATTCTGGACTTATCTACTCATTATTCACTGTTCACGGGTGTTTTATTTTGGTTTCCCTTGGGAAAAACGAAAAATGAATCAATTGCGATAATGGATTACACAAATCTCAGGACTCACTAACGAGCCTACTTAACTTCTGCAGTTCCCCTGTGCAGCAGTCGCCGCCCGGTGGGCAGCACATCAAACTGCGTTATTACCTTATAGTCTAATAGATAACATTTCAAGTTATTATTGCCAGCTGTGAAATCAAAACCCAAAATTTTCTTGAAACAATTTAAAACATTTTATGAATTGATTCCATCATTACGAAAGAAAGATTTCTTAAGAGCAAAAATGAGGCTCTGTAATACCTTTGCAGACAATAGCATTGGCCATTAAATAATGAATAAAAAATAATATATAGGAAAGCGATAGTAAAACTAATTTCTAAGACTTAGTCCCACAATATCAACCTTATTTTAAGTCCATCAAGACATTTTATTGCAGTTTCAAAATAAAACCACCAATAATATCTAGATCTTGCCGAAAGACTGACAGTCTCTTTCTCTCTCTACCAAGAATGGTACACACCAAATTATCAGATAAAAAAACAAAAATCATTGTATCCTATAACCGACAATGGCAAAAGCAATAAACTGCAAATAACACAATAACAACCTCTACGCCATACAACCACTGAAATGCGGACAAGCAAAGAGCGAAGCAACCAGGGTCATCAAAAGGAACAAGTTGTGTATCTCCTTTAAAACTAATAAAAGGCAAACCGCGCCATAACTTCTTTGTTTTCACATTCAATGGTGATGCTGCTCATCCCTCATGCAATCAATGTCGACAGCTCAAGTTACAGTGGATGCCTGACCTGTGAACATAAAACGAACGCAGAGTAACAGCAAGTGAACACGAGGCGTGGGAAGAAGTTTAAGATGATACTAAGAGGCGAAGAGGAGTAGATATACGAAAGAAAAAGGTGGAAAGGGTAAACATAAAATCTGAATAAGTGAATTTGAAAGATAGATGCTATGTTTTTTGAAAGGACAGACTCTGTTTATAAAAGTGAAAATAAGATTAAACGACAAATGGACAAGACATTTACAGTGTAAACGTCAAACTGTAAACCCGAGAGTTACCCAAGTTGGAAAAGAAAAAAATTCAATCATTTCCCTTTGGATTCCGCGACTCAAGTCTCAAGTGTTATTTAGGCAGTTGTGTATCTACTGCTCAAGATAACTGGGGAATGTCAAAGATAGAATTTATAGAAAAGTACAGTGGCTGGCGGGGCTTTGTTTTCTTTACGTCCTCTAATTACAAATAAATGAACGTACCCAGTGCAGAAGGTATCATACATGTTGCAATATCGCCTTTAACTGTAATCGATTCATTTTCTGTGTAAGTAGGAATGGGTAAACTTATGCTATATACTAGGCCATTTATTGATTTTCCGAATATCTTATAATTTGTTCCTTGACTTTTAACACATTAACTAAACACTAGCAGCTGTTAGTTTTTGTAGATTGAGCTGTGTTTCAAGAAATTCCTGGCAAATTTAAGCGAGAATGGTACACTGAATATCATGGATCATATTTGTAATTC
>NC_087210.1:16346481-16378981 GCF_015104395.2 Macrobrachium nipponense | reverse complement strand
CATCAAACATACCAAATTGCAGCCATCTACCCTCAGTAGTTTTTATTTCATTTAAGGTTAAAAGTTAGCCATGATCGTGCCTCTGGCACCGCAAAAACACATGCCACCACGACCGGCTGAGAGTTTCATAGGCCGCAACTCATACATCATTATACCGAGACCACCGAAAGATAGATGTATTTCCGATGACCTTGATTAAACGCTCTACAAAAAAACTCGATTACGCCGAAAAAACTTCAGCGCATAATTTACTTGATTTCTTGGATTATTTCTTGCGCAAAGAGCAACATAACACATTTCATTACACTGCGAGAGCAATAGTTGTTATGAAGTAATTTTCATTTCTAGTAACATTGTTTCGGTGTCTCGTTGTCTTTCTCAGTAATTCGCCGAGCGCTCGTCGTAATGGCCTTTGTTTTGCAGTTGCGCAAAATTCTATCTCTCTCTCTCTCTCTCTCTCTCTCTCTCTCTCTCTCTCTCTCTCATACGAAGAGGCTAAAATTAGTGAAGACGGTTCAATTAAGATAGCAGCAAAAGAGATACAGACATGAAATGGTTTCCGAGATAAGATCGGGAAGGCTTTGTAGGAGCAGTGAAGACAAAATTGCCCTCAGTGAGAAAACAAGCTCCTGGTGTGGCCTCTCCATTCCACCTTTCTTCTCCATTGTTCTCGACAGCTTGGACAGAATCGTCCATTCCAGTTTCTGATAAACAGCTTTCGTTCTCGCGTTGGCTGAGGGAGACATACGCATTCATCTGCGCCCGTCTAACCTTTGACCTCCTACGCAATTCTTCACTTCTTTCAAAAGAGATTGAAAAGAAAGAGAGAGAGAGAGAGAGAGAGAGAGAGAGAGAGAGAGAGAGAGAGAGAGAGTCTAACGGATGATAGCAAGTGAGTGAAAACCGAAGACAATATCAGAATCGGTTTCTGTTAAGGATATTAACAAAAATGATCTATTTTTCTAAATACATACAATTTACAGCCATAAAAAGAAAACCCTATTCATCATTTTCACTAGTTATCACTCGTGCTATGTAAAATGTTCAAGAATTTTTAAGTTACGTATGTTTGTGCGCGATAGAAGTCTGAACCGCTTGACTGATCTCGACGAAATTTGGCTCGTGGCCATCATTTGATCCAACTTAAATAATAGGGTAGGTTTCAAACCTGAACCGGCCCCCCTACGGGTCCCTTCCCTTTGTAATTTATGTAGTAAATAAAATCTAAGGTTTTATCATATCTCATTTCTCATTTTATGTACTCAAGGCGACAGGAACATAGTACTGAAAACGCTTTTCAATCACCACAGTAATACCTGTATGTAAGGGACAGACAGCAGAGTAATACCTGGTTAAAGGTGACTGTACAGTAATATTTACTTAAATGGGACAGACAGCCCAATGATACCTGGTTAAAGGGGACGGACAGCACAGTAATACCTGGATAAAAAGTACAGTCACCACAGTAATAGATGAATAAAAGGGACAGTCCTCACAGATACTAGGATAAAAGGGACAGTCACTGCAGTAATACCCAGATAAAAGGGACAGTCACCACATGAATACCTGGATATTAGGGACAGAGAGCACAGTAATATCTGGATAAAAGGGTCAGCTACAAAAGTATACTTGGATAAAAAGGATTGACAGAACAGTAATACCTAGTTAAAGAGGACAGACACATAATAATACCTGAATAAAAGGGACACACAGCGCAGTAATACCTGGCTGAAGTTGTCAGACAGCACTGTAATACCTGGATAAAAGGGACAGTCACCAGATTATTACCTAGACAAAAGGGACAGTCACCACAGTAATACCTGGATAACAGGGATAGATGAAACAGTAATATTTCAGGGGTGTCCAACGTTTTCAAATGAAGGGCCACTATACTCTGTTTTTTTTCCATCTGTCCATCCGCCTGTGGTGTTTTTGTATGGTAACACTGCGTCCCGGGCTTTAGATAGTTACATTCAGCTTACATTCAACAATAATAACAATATCCTATTTCGAATATTAACGGTGTACTTCGCATACAGTAAATTATTAAAACACTTTTCAGTTGCAAATGTACACCAAGATATCCTTTTATTTACCTAAAACTTACACATACCGTAACTATTTAAAGCCCGGGACGCAGTATTACCATACAAAAACACCACAGGTGGATGGACAGATGAAAAAAAACAGAGTATAGTCAAGAATCTGTGGTCTGGAGGGCCGCACCTCGGGGTGTTAGCAAGACGGCGTCATTAAAAAAACCAACTGCAAAATTAGTCTTGTATTTCTTATTTATGAAAACCATTATGTAGTTACAAAAAGGCTTCACAGGACATGAGAATGTAATACATAATACAACATTTTAAAAAAAATCCTCCGATGAACTATGACATAATTCGACAAAATGGGAGTTTTAGGAATTTAAGTAATTAGGGTGTAGTAAATTTTCAGCTTGGCAGTTGGCCCCAAGAACCACACTGTAAGATATTCATTTTTGAAAGGTCGAGCCGCACTGAAAAGTCTTGAGGACCGCAGCTTGCACAGCCCTGTGATACCTGGATAAATGGGGTAGTCACCACATCCATTTCTGGATAAAACGGACAGTCACCACAGTAATGTCTGTCAGATCACCCACGACTGTTCGAAGGAAGAACAGTCACCCTTCCTACACCTTCCCCCTCCCACTTCTCCGTTCCCTCACCATCGCCTTTCCCTTTTCCCTTCCCCTACACATACAATTAATCCAGTCAGCTAGTGTATATATATATATTATTATATATATATATATATATATATATATATATATATATATATAATATACTACTACCTGACCATCCCGGCACTACCCAGGAAAACTGTGAAAGATAACCTAAAAACTCTCTCTTCCCACATCCCCTCTACTCTCTCTCTCTCTCTCTCTCTCTCTCTCTCTCTCTCTCTCTCTCTCTCTCCCTTCCCTGTTAAGATAGTTGCATAAGTTACGTTGTCCAGCATTTCTGACATTTTGAAATTTCACCACTACTCACCTGCCATTCCTATCGGGACAGAACTTGGACTTGATGGGTATCGGGAGTGTCTATATTCATCCCAGTGACTTCGAAAACTATGGATTAGGCTAAATCTACAGAAATCCAGAAGTGTAGTCATAGTGGCTCAATATTTTTCTGCTCATCTAGCATGCATATGGTCCAGTAATGATCATAATAATAGTAAAGCTAATATCATGAAGATGGTGATGATGCAAGATATAAAAGTGTGTGATTATGTGAATAACTTTTTTTCCACTAAATACAGTTGAGTACATTTCAATACGGGTATATATTAAACATTACTTCCGCATGGCCTACTTCTGTCACAAAGTGCTTCGACTGTTTCAGATGCACATCTTTTAAAGCCTTGCTTGTTCTCCTCGGATAACATTCACTGAATGCCACAGCAGTGAAAAATTTTGACTAAATCCCAAAGCTGCAGATAAACTAGGACTGGGTGCCATGCATCAGCATTAGACCCAAACCGGATTTTAACCCAAAACCGTATTTTAAAAGCGCCTCTGTGGATTCTGTTTACTGTTCATAAGAGCGGCATCAGAGAGACAGTTGTTACTGAAGGCTTATAACATGCAGTGACTATCGGATGACATTCAGGAAATGCAACGTGTATGTTTCTACGTCAAAAAACATGATGATGATAAGAGATAGGCGGATTATAATAATTTTCTCTCACTTTCTCTCTTTCTTTATATATATATATATATATATATATAATATATATATATATATATATATATATATATATATATATACACACACATATATATATATATATATATATATATATATATATATATATATATATATATATATATATATATATATATATATATATATACTTTTTTCAGAGGATACCTCAGCAAGGAAACTGAAAGAGAAGAGGGGCTGATGAAGGCTTCTAAAGACATGAACGAGAAAGAAAAGGAAAGATATGATACGTGGAAGGAAGATGAAGCAACAAGAGGAGGATTATGAAAATTTAAAACTGAAAGGTGACGAGCAGGAAATAAAAATAAGAAAAGAGAAAATTAGTGACTGGCAGACAATAAGGTAAAAAAGGATAAAGATACTGTGGAGGATAATAATAAATAATGACGCCATGAGAAGAAGCCGGGATAGAATATCAAAGGTGTAAAATGAGAGAAGGGAAGCGACTCGGATTTTTAATTGGGAGACACAAAGTAAAAGAAAAAGATGATGAACAGAAGGCAACAAAAAAGAAGAGCAACAGAGAAAATGGAGAAAAACTGGTTGATCGAAAAATAGGAAGGGTGGAATGACAGCAAGACGGAAAAGAGAGCACTGAAGGAAAGAGTAATTTTAAGACTAGACAGAAAATGTGAATAAATCGAAAATGAAACTGTTGGATAGAACAACGAAACTATAAAGGTGGAAAGGAGAGCAAATAACAATCAAGATTAAAAAAAGAGCGGAGAAAGCGATGCGGAAAACGAATAGAGACAGAAGATGAAATACGGGTAAAAAAAAATGAGAAAGAGGGAGGTGATAATGTGAAGTAAATAAGTAGTAGTAGAAAGAAACAAAAACCAACTATACAGAAATGCATAACTACAAAGGGGTGTAGAAAATCAGAACTAACCCAGATGATTCGTCCTAGCCATATTTTTAGTATATGTTTTAGAGAATTTTCCAATTACCACCACCGTACCCGACTTCCATTCTCTCTCTCTCTCTCTGTTGTATTCGAAGAATAAATAAAGCTGGTACGAAAAGAAATTCACGTACTGTTATTTAATACCCAATTCATTTTATTCTTGCACTTCAAGTGTATGTTATAAGGGGTGTCCTAAAATTAGCGTTCAAATGAAAATGCATAAATGGCAGCAAATGAACAACTCACTAAAAAACAAATCTACCATTGTCGCTTCATTATGTATCTTCACTATGGATAAATGTCACGATTTATTCACTAAGTAACAAAGAGATGACTCAGATCATTCACCCTTAACTAAGTGACAGTAGGCAATGCATTCTAGCTTAAATTTCATTACTGAACAAAAATGGAACAGAAGAGACGCAATAACACGAAAAACTAAAGTAGAAAAGGAGAGTCGGGAGATAAATGAGTTCATCTGACCAGAAACTTACATTAGTCTCCGCTTCCCTCCAAAGAGATTTATCTTCAGTTTAACCGTAGGATCCAGTTTGCTTGGACAGGGCACCTCCCCCTTTTGTCAAAGACTCCTGACCGAAGGGTTTGAAATTCCATTAAGGTTCATATGTGACTTTATCTTTAGAAAGTTTATAATCGCTTTTTATTTCGGATTTATGTTCTGGCTTTTGGTTTACGTTTTTCCTTTGTCAAGATTGAGTGTAACGTTTGACAATTTTTTACATATGTATATATATTTCATATTTAAGTTTTCTTGAATTTCTCAAAAAAAATCCCTTTTATCCTCCTGTTTCCACTTCCCTGGCATCTCTCTCTCTCTCTCTCTCTCTCTCTCTCTCTCTCTCTCTCTCTCTCTCTCTCTCTCTCTGTGTCTTCTTGCTCTTGTTCGTTTTTCTCTTCTGATTCTTTGAGAGGATTTCCTGGACTTACAAATATAAAATGTCACAATCTGCAAGAAACTGAAAGGCAATAAAATAAAGCAAGATGCAAAAACGGTGTATAAAACGATGTATAAAATAAAGGGAAAATCCTTGTCACGTTACAATAATATATTTGGGTTTAAACGACCAAACGAGAATGAAACGATTTAGCTAAATTTAACAGTGAACGCTTCCACGTTTATCCGGTAGTTCTGTTTTCATAGGAATTTCCCCGTGATATTTATTGGTGGGGAAAATACGAAAAGAAAATTATGCAATGCATAGAAAACTAGATATTGTTTTGCAATTCTCGTGTTGACTGTTGTGGCTGTATTTCTATTCATGGTGGGTAAGCCTTCTACAGATACAGTATTGTGTTTCATGTAATCTAAGATGATTCGATATGTTCAAGAATAAAACAACGACAACACGGACAGTAATAAAGCCACTCTAGATATTGATAAAAAACAAACGAAATTAGGAAAGATTACGAACTAAGTCAGTAAAAAGACAACAATTAACATAATTTTTACGTTTTACATGAATTTCACTCTAATTCCATTACGGTGACTAAAAGAAGCCATGCAACCCTTTATTTATATTGCTAAATGGAATGAATCGCACCCCATAAATACCCCATGTTGAATTCAGTTGTCTGTACCATTTTAAAGTATATTTTTCACCTTGTTGCTAATGCAAAAACTTAACATATATAATGGATATTTGTAAACTTAGAAGCCAACCAGTCCTAAGAAAACTGGTCTGTAGACACTGAGGCTGGGAGAGATTTATGCCCTGACTTAAAAAAAAAGAAAAAAAAAGAGAGACTAATGCAGTCAGATTCCTAACACCAAAGAAGACTGGTGTTAATCCTCTTTTCATATTAGTTTAAAGAATGTATTTAATCGCAATATGTGGCTTATATAGTATGTTTGCTTAAACTTGATAACAGGTAAGCATACCATAATCACCTATTTCACAATATTTCATATATTTCGTCAAGTAACTTTCTCTTAATCAAATCAACTAACGTTGTATTTATATCATCTCCCATTGAATATACAAAACTGTGAATGTATCTATAAGACGAGGTGCAGAATTTAAATAAATAGCATTCGGTTCCCTGTCTGGATTTTCTTGTTCCGTGGAAACAATATTCGAAATTTTTTACCAATCTAACATTTTTCTACATTAAGAAAAACAACCAATCTAACACTTTCCTATATTAAGAAAAAAACACCACCAACAATCGTGTATACTTCACTCAGTTCCAACAAACAAGAGAGCACTACCACAATGGGCACGCCTATAATAGTTTCCCGGTTCAAAATCACCTAATGCGATTTATTAACATTCATACAGTTAAATACCACAATTCTTGCCGTCATATCTTAAATTCGCTTAGACTTACTTTTACATTCCTACAAAACTTTATATTTTCGCATTTCCTACTAAAAATAATCTAATCCCGTAATATACATTTATGATGATTTCTTAACGCGTCAGAGCATTATCGTCAAATTTCAGAATCATTTAAGTCTTCAGATTCCAGATATTTCTTATATCCATATTTAATATATATAATAAATAATATAAAATATATATGTATATATATTATATATATTAAAATATAAATCATAAATATATATATATATATATATATATATATATAAAAATTATAGATATATATATATATATATAATTGTATATATAATATATATATATATATATATATATATATATATATATTATATATATATATATATAAAAGATGGAAAAAAAAAAACCTCTGGTCCGATGGAAATTAAACGCAAAAAAAAAGAAAAAAAAAATACTGGACGAAAGTGACTCGAGGCCAATTAAAACTCAATCCACAAAAGCAGAAACTTTCCAGTGCCAAGAGGAAAATCGGATAAAAAAAAGGACACAAATAGCAGACTAGAGTAAAGAAATTTTACTAAAAAAGAAATGTAATACCTAAATGTCCACCTTCACATGAAGACATACCTGATGACACAACCAGGTGAAGATAAAAAAAAAAAAAAAATGTAATGCAGCTCTCCCCCCCACCAACCTCCGTAGAGAAGAGTTGCCATAATTGTGCTCCACATGATACACTGTAGACATTGCTGAAATTTGCAACGTTCTTTCGGTCACAAGAAACACCTAATTCCTAGCCTTTACCTTCATTCCTGCTTCCGTGTTGCTGTCCAACTCCCTCTCTTCAATCTTAATTACTGGATGGCTGAAAGTTCCCCAGGTTTTGATTGTATAACCTTTCTTTTAATAAATCAGATAAAATTTTGAGGTAACCCCATTGAGGAACTGTAATATTACAAACTAATTTTACTTTCCTTATAGCACATTCTTATTGTAAGATTAAAATGATAACAAAAAAGGAAGATAAGATAGAATTCATATAATATCAAAACTACAAGTGCGGTGTGGAGGTCTACTAACAAGTATATCAAGAAGAGTTAACAATAGCTGCAAATGACTCAAGTGTAAGAAGAAAATAAAAGGACCAACAACAGGGCCGACCACTAAGGAATAACTTGAGAGCTAATATAACTCTCGAAGCCTCACTGAATATGTAACTTGAGTAACAAACATTCCCACATAACACGGGTCTCGAATATTACGCTGCATATATTATCTTGCTTCAGATAAATAATTTCTTGGGACAAAAATACCAAATGTAAATTTTCCATTCACGACAGGCAAAGCAACAAAGTGTCACCACCAACCAAAAGTACTGCGCATGCTCTGAAGTTCCCGATCAGATCAGAATACAGTTGAAAAGAAGTCGTTCCTTATTATAAGTTCTCCGCATCAATTGAATGAAAATGGCAAAAACTGAATTTTCAGTTTGCATTCAAACAAGCAAATCTTCATTAGTTGACGAATACCCAGCGACCATAATGTAAACGATACCCATGAATAATTAGATACTATTTAACTCCTTCATTTCGATTCTGACAGAATCGATATTCGCTGGCAGCAGGGTTGGCTCTGGATTGAACTTCCAGTTTATAAATTTAAGTTTAATGGCGAATTTTCAGGCAGTCATCTAAACACTGCAGTTGATTAAACATAACTTCCAAACCACAACAATATAACTATCAGCAATAATTGTCCAATGAAAAAAACGAATGCAGCATCATACAATTCAATATGAAATGCAAATTAAACACAACACTTGATAGGCAAGGTAAAACATCTCTCTCTCTCTCTCATTCTGTGAAACACAAGCACACAAACTGCATTTGTATGAGTGATTATAAGTTTATGTAAAGGATTAATCACGCACACTAGTCATATACAACGCACATGGTTGAATACATGTATTCATTTAAATGCTTTCATTTTCTTTTAATTGTTGGTTGGTTTAAATTGGACATTTTTCCTTATATATGTCTAAATAATATATACTATATATATATATATATATATATATATATATATATAATATATATATATATATATATATATATATATAGATATATATATATAAATATATATATATATATATATATATTATATATATATATATATATATATACATATATAGTATATATATATATATATATATATATATATAATATATATATATATATATATATATATATATATATCATAATATATATATATAATATATATATATATATTATATATATGTATATAGTATATATATATATATATATATATATAAATATGTGTATATCTATATAATATATATATATATATATATATATATATATATATATATATATATATATACATATATATATATATATAGTGTGTATATATATATATATATATATATATATATATATATATATATATATATATTATCATATATATATATATATATATATAAGTGTGTATATAATATATATATATATATATATATAGGATATATTATATATATATATAATGAAATATGTCTAATTTATACAGACCAACAATTATAACAAAAGGAAAATATGTAAATGAATACATGTATGTATATATAAGTGTGTGTGCGCGTACATATATTAGGGCTTGTGCCTTGTATGATAAGGCGCCCTATGAGGTAATGTTAGACTAGCGATAATCTATACGCTAAGTCGGTTGGTATTGCACTTCCATCTTCAATGGAGTGTCTGGGGTTTTGTAGATCACTTACGAAGTCGGTATTATCTTTACGACGATGTGTTGAACTCATGGTTCGGTGAGGTTCTTGTAGAAAACACAAGGTATAAAAATAGTATATTCTTCTGAAGTTTTACATGATGAAGATCAGGTATGATCGTACAAGCTCTTCTATGACGATAGCTTGATCGCTTCTGCCAAATGATGATAGCTAATCCTATTCTCTACAATGATAAAGCTTAGGTAAAGAGGTACAGGTCTTCTAATGACGATAGCTAACTCTGTTTCTTCCCCGTCTACCATCTCTGTTACAAGTTATGAAGGAACAGACAGTAGTTCGAACATATGACATACTACAATGACATAGTTTCATACGAACACACAATCAAATGAGACACGCTACAGATCACGTAGGCGGTAGTTGTCTCAAGCAGGGAGCTTGGACTAATGTTTATAAACAATTGAATGACACAGGTGACGGCATGTCAACTTAGCCTACATACTTATTGTATACGTCATCTTTAGCATCTCTAGTCGATCACATTCCTGCAAGCAATCTTTCTATATATGGAGCTAACATTCCATATTTTTATTATGTAAACACTTACATTAGCTCGGTCAGCTACCAAAACCAACCACTGAATATTACTCAAACTTGACTTGCATTTGACTTATAGGAGTGTGATACAGACACTATGTGAATATATATATATATATATATATATAAGTAAATAAAAATTCATTGTGTACATGAATTGATTCAAGTAATAAAATATAAAACAATGATATTGGTAAATAATAGTGATCACGGATATATAATTGATACAGTTTTCAGTTTTTCACTTCATCTCATTAAGATACATATGCTACAGAAAATACTAATGTACTCTGATAATTGCATAGAATGAAGATTAACATGATAAAAATATCATTTTATTTTAACTGATAAAAAATTTCATATATGAATTGATAAAATTATTAATGGTTATGCTGATTGATTCGTTGATTTTTATGCTAAATGTTATATATCTGATTAGTAATTCATATACTAACTCATAAATAACTGCAGATATTGGTAAGATAAAAAGGTAACATATTGATTAGAGGCTACCTGATTTGTTTATACATATGTATATGGATTCATATAATTATGATTAATATATGTGCACTTTAAATAGATTCCTATTGCGTACAGCAAAGAAAGTATATTTAGATTCTGTTATTTATGATCATTTATATAAGAGATTCCTATTGCGTACACGCAAAGATATATTTCGACTCTGTTATTTATGATCAATTATATATAGATTCCTAGTGCGTACACGCAAAAAATATATTTCGATTCTGTTATTTATGATCATTTATATATATAGGATACATGACCGAGGTTATACTACTTCACATTTAACTAGCTTTCGAACCACTTTTCGTCCATTACACAGTTCCAGACAACCACCTATAGCCACTGAAAACGGCCTTTTCAATGTTAAAACAAGGGAAAATTTGCCTGGGCGGTCCAACGTTCCATTTTGCGCTCATACTTATTCTCTGCATCCTAAGCTACACGATTACGTGCGCGATGAATAAAAAAAAACATCCCAGCACGAGTCCTTCGCCAGCAAAGTAGAGTTGAATATCCTTCGGGTCGTAATTGTCGGAAGTATGTCCCTTTTTGTAGTCGAATTCCGACAGCCGCCGGAGCATTCCGCATTAAAACGAGATTAACGACGAGATACGGTGTCGGTCGAAGAAGTCCATGAAATTCCTTTCACATTGTAGGCGGTTGTACTTGACTGTAGTCGTCCGCCACGACGAACGATTTTTTGAAGTTGCGATGTGAAACTCTCCTACTGCAGGATACTGTAACCAGGTTCCATTAATCAGCCTGCAAGTGAAATTATACTTGTCACAAGGGCAAAGTAAATTCAGACGACATCCAAATACAGGGGGGGGAGGGGAGAGAGAGCCATTTAGGACCAGACTTAACCCACATGAATTCGCTGATATTTCGGAATTCAAAAGAGTCCGCTGTACAAACTTTTTTATCCATGGCATTAACAATGGAGTGAACCTATCCAGGTCTATGATGACTTGTAAAAAATATCCATAATATAAACAGATATTCAATACGAATCCCAAAGAAAATTCGATATTACTGGTGTAAGTTACTAGACAAAGAAGTGTGAAACGGAGCTATTTGTAAGATTGCCAGGCAACATAAGAGTCAAAGAGAAGATTAATCATGATCTGTATTTCTCTATGCTAACTGAATTAAGTTGTGATAAAATCTGATCCTATGTGCTCTAACAACAGTTTCATATTCAATCTTCTCGCGCACATCCTCTGAGGTTAACTTTTAAAACATTATTAATAGGTAGGAGATGCAACGAAAAAAAAAACCCACTATGTAACTAATTTCTAAATAAACTTTGGGTTTTTCAAGAAAATGTGACATTTTCCCATGAATGTTTTACTTGAATTGTAATAGGCTAATGTTGCAAGTAAATATTCATATCCATATCGTGATACTTCTAAATGTCTATGAGGTTCAGAAAAGATTAATTCATTTTGATGTTATAGAAACTCTATTTCCTTATTTTGTTTATTAATTTTAAAATGATTGCAAGTCCTTAACTACTTGCATTACACACACGGATAAGAATATGTTATGTGGCCTGTCATGTGACCTATGAACCACATGTGAAGTTCATGAGCTGAGCATTCCTTTCTCCAGTCAATCTGCTTTTGCAAGCAGAGACGACACACAGACGAAGCCTGTGTAAGCAGATTATTGAGGTTAAAAGGAACAAATGCTGATACGGCAATGATGACGTCGTCAATTCTGGCAGGAGATTTGCTCTCAGCCAAGCTAAGAGTTACGTTACTTGCTGTAAGAGATACGACTTTGTAGTATTTTTCAAATGATATTTTAGTGTTTTAATTCTCCACCCGCATGAGAAGAATGTCTGAAAAAAAAAAACAACAGTACCAAAATTGAACTAATATATTAGTTTCATGTTGCATTATGTTAAAAAATAAATATCCTTATTCAAACTATATGAAAAGGTTTCCATACAAATTCTAGATATATTATTAGCCCTCTATAAGATTCATATAGGATTATTTCATAGATAACATTTTCACTTCTAGACAGACAATATGTCAGTAGGTTTTGGATATGTGTTTGAACTTTTAGCTTATTTGTCATTACTAAAGCGTTAAGTTAGAGTTCAAATCTTTACGCATATATATTTAGATATTTAATTAACCTATGTTACGTTTTGCTTATTGATTTTATCGTGATTCCTTTTTATTATAATTTGTAACCCTTCCGACTTCTTACGGAGTGTATTATATTGACTCCACTTGTATCCATATTTATTTTATTTTTTTTATATTTATTTATTTATATAATATTATTTATTTGATAAATTAATGGTTGGCTTGAATATGTGAAAAGTGTTCTAGCGCGTACCGTATAAGGCTACTTGCGGCATTAATTCTATAGATACAAGATATAACTGATAAAGGTATTTAAAACCGCGAGAACCGCTATATCCCTCCGGTCGGATCCAATATCACGAGTTGTAACTCGTAAGACATTGACACTTCCTATTTAATTATCCGTTATTCTACCAAACCGATTGACTCTGGGTGATAAAATATATTATTGGTTTTCTTAATGGAAAGGAATTCACACAACGTGTTAAGGAGATTATTATTGATTTACACACCCGAGTCACAGATATTATGTGTTTGAATTCCATATTTACTGATTTAGCACTCATAAATATTCCTAACGCACTCAATTTCGGTGTTTGTTTTTAGTGCTATTAATTCTATATAACGTGTCAAGAACTATTAACACTAAGAAGTGTTTATTCCCTCTGTCAGACTCGTAATTCCGTTAATAATTCTACGTATATTCTTTCAAGGATGATTTGGCACAGGATAGGCCCTTAACTGACAGGTGTCTTAGTGTGTCCCTTGTCTTCATGACACGTGTTACAATCAGTTATGTGCTTTTTATATCTGTAAGCATTGTAGGCCAGTAAAATAGTGATTTGGCTTTCTGTGACATAGTAGGGAACCCTGGATGACGGAATGCAACCAGTTTATGACGATTGGTATGAAAGAGATTATTACTAATACCTGGTCGTTAGTCATTTGCTGGTGTCTTCGGGTTTTTCCTCGTCACAGACCTACATATAATATTACATTTGATTACATTATTCTGATACATACTTTAATATATTTTTGCTTTAGGGTTTCTGCTCGAAGTGTTTATGGTTTTTTTTTGCTAGCCACTGACCCTGTTTCCGGTTTCGAAGTATTTTATTGTTTGGTGTTTATTGCTGCTGACTACTGTTTCCGTCCGAAGTGTTTATTGTTTGGGTTATGTCTGTTGACGCTTGCTTTGTTCAGTTTGTAACAGTTTCTGCGCTCCGACCAGATATTCAATGCTCGCGATCTCTTGGGTTAAGGAATTTTCTTGTTTAGATACGGTTTTTAACAATAGGTACGGATGTTTCTATATCTTTTAGTCCAATTAATGGTTCTTTGCTGTATGGTGCGGGATTGCGGGATAATGCGTCAGCTATGATAATTGCTTTCCCAGGTAGATATCTTAACTTGGCTCCAAGACCTGAATGATCATTTGTCACCGAGTTCCTTTTGGACTGTGATTAAAGCCTTTGAAAAAACTCGGTAAAGGACTCATGTTCAGTAAGGACTTTATCAGGATAGCCATAGATTATGAACTTAAAACGTACTAGTGAGTTAAAGATACCTAGCCCTTCCTTGCTATTACTGCATATTTACTTTCAGAGGGCTTTAGTTTACGTGAATAAAAAGCTATAGGAAAGAACTGTTTATCATATTACTTGAAAAGTAGTATCCCTCTTACCCTTGGTCTGAGGCGTCTGTTGCAATCTTCCTTATTTAAATCAGGGATTTTTAAGTTAGGTAAGCTGCATTTTTCCGCTTTTAAGATATCGAACGCTGTTGATGCTTTTCAGACCATAATAAATCTACGCTCTTTCTTCGTAAGATCTGTTAAAGGAGCTGTCATGATTGAAGAGTTACATATTTGCATACGATTGTAATACCCACTACAGCGCAAAAGTGCTGTATCCCCCTTTTACGTTAATAAGTACCGGAAAGTTATGAATAGCCGACACCTTACCATGGACTACTTTTAAGACCTTGACCAGACACATAAAACCTAGATAAACATGTTCGGTTTAAAAAAAACTCACATTTAGATATTTTACTCTGAGATTATTTGTGTTTGTTTGTCTGTAGCACTAGCTCTACTTTGTGGAATGTCTTCTAAGGTATTAGAAAAGATTACAAGATCATCCATATAGGCATGTAGGTATCCCTAAAAATAAAAATCTCCAAAAACACTATATTATAATTGGGGTGCAACGTAAGCCGGAGGCATACGTAAAAATTGATAATGTCCCCTGAGTGTGCTGACAACGGTATGAGTCAATCACTTAGGTAATGGTATCAGGTAAAAGCTTTTAAAGTAAGTCCAAGTTGGTGAAAAAAATTTATTCTAACCTAACAGAGATAAGATGTCGTCGGTACATCGCACTGGAAACCTATCGGAATTCGTTTCCTTTTTAAGCGACAGAAATCTACGCAGATACGCCAAGTCCGATCTTTTATGACATGACGTTTGAGGGAAAAATATATGGGCTATTGATTTCCTAATGACTCCTATTACTAACATTTTTCAACTTCGTCATTTATTTCTATTTGAAATTTCATTGGGGTTCTACACGAAGGTACGTATATGCTTTATGTTTGTCCTTAGACCGTATTTTGTTTTCAATGACATCCGTTTTCTCCCAGAGATCACTCGCTAGTGGAGAAACTTCCTGGTATTCAGGTAGAAGATAAAAAAAAAAAAAAAATCTGCTGAATCACCTCTGCTTGAATGACTTTATTGATATTACTTTAGATAGAATATAAGAGAGATTCATCCACGACTGGTTGGGCGTGATTAAAAATTAGCAACAATAAAAAATGCGATATTTATAACTTCCGTATCCACGATATGTATACTTTTAGGGCTTTGTTCGCGGAAATCGTTATATTTCAGAGTGTCGGGAAGGATTAAAAATTTCATTTCCCAGCAAAGTCTTTTTACACGCACTAGACATTCGAGGGTGCATGCTTCCTCGAGATTTTTGCTGTGCAAAGTACGACTGCGGTTGTGGGAGAATTCTGTTGGGTCATTTGAACAATGTTACGATTTATGAGACAAATGTATAGTTCCTTTATATAAGTTATTATTTGATTAACGTCTCATTTTTGTTCAAACGGATTTAATATGTTTGAAGGTTTATAGGATTTTCCTTTGATAAACAGCCATTATTTTGCAGGATGTAAGATAATATTTTGTATACCCCTAGATGGATCTACAATTACACTACATACAGATCAATGTTTTTTATAACTATAGAGGTATCTGTAAAGCGCTCGCTTATCCGGACTTCTCATTAGGGAAGTTCGAACACAGACGGTGAGTCCGTAAATACAAGATATTACGTGTATTAAAGAATAAAACAAGATATTCTAATTTTAACGGCGCGTACAGTTGGGCTTAATCCACCAGTATTCATAATAACTTATGTATTAAAAAAAACGAAAACCAACTCTGCTCTGATTACTTTATACGGTCGTGTGTTTCATAGGAAAAATCCTTTTAATTCAAAAGATATCGGTATGTATGAACCAACATCGCTTTTCCCCACTCTGCTAGAGTCGCTTATTGTGAATTTGCTTCGCTTTGAAAACTTCGGCAGTTTTTGACTAACCTTGACCGCTTGACTAGGACACAGTCACCGAGTTTGCTTGTTTGATTCTGAAACGGGCTACTGTTTCTATTTCTTTTAGTAATAAATTAGGATCCTTCTCTTTATTACCATCGGCAACGTATTGTGTGTTTTTAGCATTATGTTGCTGGTTACGTATAAAGCAATGAATGACGAACTATTAGGAACTGAGCGATTACTAATTAAGACGAGTTATCTCTACTGCATTCAATCTTAACTGTTTGTACTTCATTCTTTGCTAAAATTTGAAATAGTGAGGGACCTGGTCAGCGCATTTAGCCTGAGAAAGTTTTTTACAGACATGTTATTCTTGCAATCCAGCCATATTTTTAAAGTTGAGTTGAGTCATTGAGGTTCGATATTTATATAACTCAAAAACTCAAGGCTAAAAACTGCGATCGGGACTTTGCAAGGAGCATTTATTGTCATGACCCGAAAATGTGTTACCTCAATTTATATAGATTTGTACGGGTGTTCCACTTGTTTTTTTGTGTGTTTTCTAATCACTACGGTGCTTAACGACCCTATCCGTGCATCTGTATAAATACAGACGTCCACTGCGTAAAACGCATATTCATGTTTAATATGATTTGTCACGTAAGGGATTAATAATCACCCAAAATGATAAAATTAACATAGTATATGATTATGATATTTCAGTGAACTTCTGGAAACAGACACTCAAAGATAAAAAACTCGCAGTAGCGAAATCTCAGTGATGTAGATAATTTCTGTAAAAAAGTAAGATTTAAGAATGTCTCGTAAACTTCAGCCACAGGAATAACGAAATTCGACCTGCAAAGGAAACACTCAAAGTTACTCCAAATGAATAAAAATTGTACTTAGCTTGCTTTTGTGGGAAGTCACGGTGTTCCGATAACGGACACACGGCCTTGGTCCTCCTTCTCTATTTAGCGGGACGACCTGGTTGGCTTCAGTTTCCCCCGTGCGCGTTGTTTTCGATGATTCGAGCCCTTGAAAGATCCGATGCTGCAGACGCGTTCGGTTTGTTTCTTGGAGTGCCGGAAACGCTCACTAACGATGTTTTCTTGAATGATTCTAATGAGAGACGAAGCTGCGTTGTCGTAGGAAAAAGGACACGTCGGTTTTGTTTCTTGAAGTTATTCACTAACGATGATACTAAGTTGCTTGACGAATCTTGTTGTTTTCTGAAGTCGCTCACTAATGATGATACTAGGTTGCTTGAAGAATCTGCTGCTTCCGTCGTCGTTGACTTCTTATGATACATGATTTATTATTCTGGTTTTTTCTTCGTAGGACGTTGTAGAGTTCTTCTGGTCCGCTGGCCACCAATAGTTAGGGCTTGTGCCTTGTATGATAAGGCGCCCTATGGAGGTAATGTTAGACTAGCGATAATCTATACGCTAAGTCGGTTGGTATTGCACTTCCATCTTCAATGGAGTGTCTGGGGTTTTGTGTAGTCACTTACGAAGTCGGTATTATCTTTACGACGATGTGTTGAACTCATGGTTTCGGTGAGGTTCTTGTACACAAGGTATAAAAATAGTATATTCTTCTGAAGTTTTACATGATGAAGATCAGGTATGATCGTACAAGTCTTCTATGACGATAGCTTGATCGCTTCTGCCAAATGATGATAGCTAATCCTATTCCTCTACATGATAAAGCTTAGGTAAAGAGGTACAGGTCTTCTAATGACGATAGCTAACTCTGTTCTCCCCCGTCTACCATCTCTGTTACAAGTTATGAAGGAACAGACAGTAGTTCGAACATATGAACATACATACAATGACATAGTTTCATACGAACACACAATCAAATGAGACACGCTACAGATCACGTAGGCGGTAGTTGTCTCAAGCAGGGAGCTTGGACTAATGTTTATAAACAATTGAATGACTACAGGTGACGGCATGTCAACTTAGCCTACATACTTATTGTATACGTCATCTTTAGCATCTCTAGTCTGATCACATTCCTGCAAGCATCTTTTATATATGGACTAACATTCCATATTTTTATTATGTAAACACTTACATATATATAGTAATAAATTCATAATTTCGTTTCATTCAGAGCATAGCTTCATTTGCCTCACAGCGAGGGACCTAATGGAAATGTGGTTTGGTCTCATTTGAGTGTTTACCTCCTAATCAGCACACCGATCATAAGCGCTTGACGTTTAAACGTTTTTTTTTTCTGGTTTATTTGGTTTATTTGCAAATCATGTTCAATTTAGGATTGTAAAATACATCCAAATCGCATATGGGAACTAAACAAAATAAAACCAAAAGTATTAACCTTCATTGAATTTGTACCAAGTGCACTGGCACAATATAAACCATGATCTTAATGGATATGCGACACTTGTAGGGATAAGGTACTTCATGATAAAACTGGAGAGATATGTGTCCGCATATTATAAATAAAAAAAGTAATCAAGGGCAGTCTTGTATCAGGGATTCTATCACAAGAATTATAATATATTATGAACCTAAAATTACAACAAGAACTATAATATCAGATGAACCAATAATTACAAAGACCATGGCACTTAACAAGTATTCCATCAACAGGCTGACAATAAAATATAAATGTTTATTAAAAATACCAATAAAGCATAATGTAACACCTACCACACACTGCGCAGCGAAGAATTCGATGGCGAAGCGTTATCTTGGGAAACGGTTCCAAGAAAACAAAAACGCATTATGAAGCACTAATACAACGCGCACCTGCAATATTAAAGAAAATATATGTCAATAATTAAGAGAAAACTTAATCTTTCAGACGTTCTAACTGCTTTGAGAGTAAAAGGATTCAAAATAAATCATATTGTTACTAATGAAATGACCATAATAAATTCATTTCTGCTACTATTAAAATGATTAGAAATACATTATCACTACTAATTATCAAAAATCATAATAATAAATGACGTTACCAAAGTAACAACAAATTTTAGAAAACCTTATACCAATACATAAAAGTACAGGAAAATTAAAATAAGAGTGAAATAGAAAGTTTGGTAAATTAAAATTTCATGTAGTTCTTGCTTGTAAGAATTGATCTAATCATTCCTTCTAGTATCTGAGAGACCTGAAACTTCCAGCCTGTTTGCTTGGGAAACAAGTCTCTAAAAATAAGCATCTCCTTATAATTGTTTTATTTGCTGATAGAATATGTACCGAATGATAGAATAAACACAAATAAACCAAAGCTGGGAATAATGTATAAGGAAAGAAAATATAATAAAAATCATATTTAGATACATTTAATAGACGAAATGACATCCAGATATTCGATTCCCCACACGCACACTCTCTTCTCAAGATAGCCACTACGACCCTTGATTAAAAAAGGGCTTCCAAAGGTAATCAGCGACTTGAAAATACTTAAGGGTAGTTTTACCAAAAGGGATCAAAATGAAAGTTAAATATATTATGGGGGTATTACTCAAGCATCAGGATGGTCCGTGTAAACCAACACTGGACGATTCTTGGTGAGCGGAGTACTGCGTGGAGGTGGCAAAAGATGATTAACTGAATCAGTCGTTCGAGATACCATACAAATTATATACATAATCACACACACACACACACACACACACACACATATATATATATATATATATATATATATATATATATATATATATATATATATATATATATATATATATACTATATATATATATACACAAACAAACAAAAACAAATACACACAAACTTATATATTATATATATATATATATAATATATATATATATATATATATATATATATATGTAATAATGCTTCATTTAATACCACAAAAGTTTCATGGCTTATAAGGCTTATAAACATATACAGGAAAGTTTTCGTCTATTTTTCAAGAAAGATCACAATAATCACTTTGACTCTTTTGTATACTCAACTATAGTCACAAATAACCTTAAGCAACCCAACCCTTCACTTCCCTTTTGAATAGCTCCCCCCCAAATAGGGAATTATATTGTAAATAATGTTAATCTGTCCATTTTTTTTTTTTTCAAGGCATAAAACAAAAATTTGACACGTACGAAAATAAAAAAAAAAAAATAAAAAAAAAAATGTGTCATGTACAAAATACAACAGAGATACTCCATCAACAGCTGCTGCATGGTGATGACAGTCAAGGAATGACAAGGAATATTTGTTATGGTGAAATGTGGCAACAGCCCCCCCCCCCCCCCCCACCACCACCACCACCACCACCACCTCTCTCTCTCTCTCTCTCTCAAGATACAACGGCCAAGTTAAACGTCGGGTGTAAGGCGGAGTGACCAATTCACGGTGGTCCCACAACCAATGCCGACTACCACTTCCACCAACTTGAAATGGATTTCATGCACAGGTGGATAGGACAAACGCGCACAAGCATACACACAGAATGAGAGAGAGAGAGAGAGAGAGAGAGAGAGAGAGAGAGAGAGAGAGAGAGAGAGATTTAATAAATACATTGAGAAGTTTTTTTCCACAAAGGAAAACAGATATGAATTAACTGATAATTGCAGAAATTAATGGCTTCACATAAAGCAAAACCCGTCTGAAACCTATTTCTTGGCCCTATACGTTTTCGCTGTCGGCAAATAAAATAAAGAGTACATAAATAAATGAAGCACGAGTTTGCCATTAAACATGTACAACAGTCAAAAAAATTCATTTTTTTCCATTGCGTTCCTTTCAATAGTATTACTTCCAGTCATTCTGGAGTGGACCAAAGTTACAGGAAATATACTGTTGTTGACCCATACTGTAATCTGTCACATAAAAACCTTGCTTGTACTGCCATATAATAATGATTTCAAACGTATTCTCCAACCACTTAAGAATTTTGGACTTGATGTAGAATTTAATAAAACAATCAAACATGTACTTATAAAGAAGTTAACCAACAATACTAATGGATATTCATTGTAATTTGCATGTAAACTTTTACATAGGTCAAACAGGAAATACACTGGACAGGAGAATAGAGCAGTATAAAAGATATGTAAGATATGCACAGGTGAACAGTGGAATTTTTGTACATGGAAAAATCAAACTTTCAACTAGGCAGGAGAATAAAAAGACTGACTTTTGTTTATAAAACATTTTCTGCAAGAAAAAGAACATTTGTCGAGGCAAGTATAAAATGGACCCATTACTCCAAATAAAATATGCAAAGAGTTTAATTTTAAGGAAGGGACTTCACCCACTGTGCCAACAACCTAACCTAACCTAGGTTAGGCTATTGTAAACTAAAATTAAAAGAATTTCAAATTGAGTCTTGAAAACTGTTGGATAAAATAAGTAGGATGCAACCTAACCTAACTTAGGATGCTGGGTTCTTACTTGGCCAGACAGGGGAAGGGGACTTGGCCACCATTGATTTCCCCACCTAACCTTTCCCTTGGTCACAAACTAACTTACTCATATCTTACCTAACCTAACTTACGGAGGCTGGTCCCTACCTAGCCCTCCAACTAACATAATGTAGGTAATCAGGTCCTCAATAACATTGTGTGTGATGTTACTTGAAAAACCTTCAAAACACACTAAAAAAATATGATATGCATACAATTCGTCACTGTTTTGATTAACTGGTGTAATCCCATTATTTTAACTTTTAGCTTTTGATACTCTATAATACATCAAAATTCAACTATCTGCATTGTCAGAAAATTCCAAAAAAAATCCCAAAAAAGGATGAGCTAATTAGAAGTTCCAGACTCGTATCAAAATCTTTGAAGCCTATTTTCTCAGATTTAGGAAAAATTGGCTTACCCTAGTTCATCAAACTAGGGAGGAAATATGGTTTATAGTAAAACTTTACCATCAGGCCAAATGTTCAATAAGTCTTATCTTATTAAAGATCAGAACCTGACTAACTATGCTATCATATGGATGTTAGAACATATCCTTGTTGTTTCACTCATTTTGTATTTTCCCCCACCCAAACTCTCACTTTATCATTGTAGGGTTTGGGTGCCAATAACTTTAGACTACTAGGTAACTGAGATAAATACCGTACAAATTCAAAAGGCCAAAAATAAACAAGGAACAAATGTTACATGTCTGCACTGAAGGATCCATGCACTAATAAAATTAATAACTGGACCTCATTTAAACAGGACTGTTGTATAAAAGTAATGTTATAAACTTTCAAGGACTTTCTGTCCCCATTGTCTGGTAGCTGTACAAAGAGGACAGAGAGTCCTTGAAATTTTTAAGACTTAATGAAATAAATTCAGTTGGATTCCAACCTTTTTATTTAAAATAAATTCCTGTTATTAACTGAACTAATGCACACAGCAATTGCACAAGCAGTCAGATTAATATATATATATATATATATATATATATATATATATATATATATATATATATATATATATATTAATCATATATCAATTAATTAATTTATGTGTTCGGTTGAAATTTGGCTGCTGCATGTCCACAGCCGAAGTTCTGGCCACCCTAGAATGGTTTTTTTTTTTCGGTTTTTTTTTATTTTTAATCCCATTACGCCTAGATATGATGATTTCGATATGGAACGTGGATGACCTTTGAATTTTTTAAATTTGATTCTGGATAGCCTTTTCTGACGCTATTTATCAAATTATACAACCTTATTGTGAGGAATAAAGCAACTGGGAAAGGATGACAGGATTCGTTTCAAGAAATGTTATTCATTATTAGGTAACACAACATAAGAAAAATCTTCCTAATCAATATCTTACATTAATTTCTTAGTTTTATCATCACTATTTTCCGTTATGGAGGTTAGACTGGCAAGCAAATTGTTTTTAAGAGCTCTGAAGAATGACTAACTTGCATTAATTAAAGGAGATTAAAATGAACTGAGAGCAAATGTCCCTCTCACCTACAACTTGGTCACAGAAATTGCGGTTTATAACAAATCAGATCTTAGTCTTCGCCCACATAAAAAAAAGAAAGAAGAAAAAAAAAAACGACGTGATAAATATAGCATAGCATCAAAGAAATTTGTGAAAAACACAAACTTTTTGCGTTCATCTACCACGTAGGCAAGTGACTCCTACATATATACTAACCAAAATCTTGCCAAGAGCGAGCTATGTAAAGAACCTATAAAAAGACCCCGCTGACAACCGGTTCATCTCCCAGACCTTTGCTTACATCAAACGTACTTTGCCTTTTTAAATCAACCGTAGGCGACAAACACTAACAATATATATATATATATATATATATATATATATATATATATATATATATATATATATATATATATATATATATATATATATATATATATCAGGCTTAGGATTTTCGGTGCACCCATCAAAGGTTTCTGTAAGCTCTGTAGTGTTATGCTAGTGATCCACCTTCATAACGCTGATTGCCTATATCTCTCGCAAAACTTACCAAGTATTGACAATTAACTTTATTCACAATTTCGTGAAGACAAATGGAATTTAAGTTTCATATAGGCTTGCAAAATTAATCGTTTACGGTTAATAACCGCGAATGACGGTAACACTTTACACTACTGCTTTCGCGGTCTCGTTCACGTCATTCTGACCAGAATATTTATGGTTCTCTGTTTATGTTCTTTATCTAAATTTGTGTCTTGTTTGTTTATGATGATTACCATTTATTGACACGTAAAGTGGTGGTTCCTGGGCCAGCGGAGCGCGGTAACAGTATTCAATTTTACCCCATCCAATACCTGCCTTATGAATACAACAGCTGTTTACTCAATAAAAATCCGATGTATATTAATATTTCATTGTCATTAAACAAAGCTAACTCTGCTTACCTCTCGGGAACCATGACACTTGAATAATGACTTCGTTGTCCTGACTATAGTGTTAGAAGCGTCTTCACAATACCCAACAGTCTGCATGGTCTATGTATCGTTTACTTAAATGAAGCAGGTGTAGACTCCTTTACATTTAACATATACACCGTCACCTCCACATTCACGAAATTTCCATATACCACAGAAGACTTACAGCGATGAGCGTATTCTAAGGTTCAACCCACGGTTACCATACAAAAGATCCACAGATTCACCCATCTGTAAAGGAAGTCTCTTCAAATGTAACCTCAGTGTTCTTTACCATCCTTGGTGCGTGAGTAAAAATGAGCCTGTGACAGTTTTCCTGATTAACGAAGTAGTTCCTTTCTCATTAAATACGTCTGTAATGAACATTTTTATATCATTCAGCATACTACACATCATTATATTTATGTGTTTTTTTTATATTACTATCGCCGTTTTCCTATAGGTATTTCAGGTATTACTGATAAATACGCAGACTTGCTCAAGAAATAGTTCTGGTATTCTTACGCAGCTACGCTTGGACTTAGTAAGATTCGGCATTAGTATTCATACTAGTGGTGGCCACACTCTTATCAAAAGTACTTCTTAAAAAGTGCTGTATAATCAAGAATAATACATTGCATTTCAACAGAATTCGTCGAAACAGATTGCATTTAAACATTTGTGTTTAAATTAGCATAACGCAATTCAGTACCGAGAGTTGATTCACTTGTTTCTTCAGCGAGAGACAACTTTTTTCCATTCACCATGGAGGATATCAATGGCTTTCAAAGGTAACGTCATCCAACGCTCTTTTAGTAAAATATTCTGTCTTCTTAGGTGCCTGGGAACAGTAGGCTAACGTTTAACAAATGAATTGTTGCATCATCAGTTTGCTCAAGATGACTGTATGCAAAATTTTGTTCCCTGCTGTAATTTCGTCTTTCGTTGTGTGAACCATTCGGTCTCATGCGACAGAAAAAGGCTGCCATTTGTAATAGGGCAGTTCAAATCTCTACGGGGTAGGTTATTGTTAACATATAAGTATTATTGTTAACATATAAGTATGTGCAAAGTTGTGAATGACGCTCAGTAGTTAATTAAAGCACCAAGTGTGATTGTTACCGTCACAACTGCGTTGCCGTTTTCTCTCAAGATTAACTTCCATGCAAGAGGGAGTACGTACTACGTACAACAGATAGAGTGCTTCGCTACTGGCCTGATTCGAACCGTTGCTTGGTTTGAAAAACAGGTAGGTAAATTTAGACCACCGAGATATCGGGAGATAAAAGATATTTGCCTTTATAATATATATATATATATATATATATATATATATATATATATATATATATATATATATGAATAACCTTGATCACGAAGTATATAAAGTGATGCTATGTATAAATAAAGGTTTTTTTTTTGCCACGAAGGAAAAAAAATGAAAAAAAAAAACGAGTTGGCCGAGTACTTTTGGTCCTATTCGCACCCTTTACTGAGGCATACTGGTTTTACAAAGAACACCATAGTCAAAAGAAGGCTTAAGTATACAAACTGACACTACCAAATTAGCCATAAGGGCGATTTTCACTCTACAGAGAGGAGGAGGAGTCATAGGCTAGCCACCACCTTGAAGGATACCGCGGTAAACAAGTGATCTTTCTTCCAGAAAAACAGTACATTTTGAAAACAAACACGGGAGCATATACAATTTAAAATCATGAATTTTTACACAAATTTTCCCAACAAAAAATTATTAGGTTAATGAAAAGACGAAAGAAAAATATAAATTTATATATAGATAATATATATATATATATATATTATATATATCTATATATATATATATATATATTAATATATATATACTTTTAGGGGCATAGTTTTTTTCTCTAATACAATTTTCGTTAAAAAAAGCAATTGCTTTAGTGGCATCAATAAGTTTCTTGCAGGTATCTTCATACCGACGAAGTTTTTTTCCGATTCTCGTCCGTCAATTTCTGGTGAAATATACGCAGACTTCCTTCTTCCATTTATTGAATTTTGTCACGACAGCTGTTTCGCCTTATGGCATTATCAAGCGACTACTGACTTACAATCTGACCTTTCGGGCCTATTTATCTCATCGTGTGGGAGGTATGACCTCGAGGTATGGGTACTGGTTAGTCTAGGGATTAACAGCTTAAGGCGTTGTTTTAGTTACAAAGAATATAAGGACATATGTACTGCGACAATAAGAGTGAAAGTTTAAACAGTGGGTTAAATATTCAAAATACAATGCCATGTGCTAGAGTTTCCTTAAATGTATGTTTAAAATTTCATATGTTACATGTTGGTTTTAGATAAAAATTACAAAATTACATACAGGAATGAAAATGAATATAGAAATCTAAATACGGAGTACAAATATATGTATATATTTTATAGCATGCATAAAGGTACAAGAGATAATTTCTGTTTATACATAGTGTGTATGATTTTAAATTTGAGTGTGTGTGTGTGTGTGTGTGTGTGTATGTCCAAAATGGTCTACGTTGGTTAACGGTTGCTGATTCGTGTTGGGCGGGGTCTCAGCGACCTGAGTAAGGATGTTTTACTTGACTTTCGCTGACGCTGGGTCTTCTCATGCCTTCCAAGGGCGCGATGTTCTCGGTGGATTGGGGCGCGCTGTCTGGTCCCTGTTGGCTTGGGTATTCCTTCTCCTGCTGGAGGGGAGTATATGGTCCGATTCTTGTTGGACGTTTCAAGGTCGGCTTCTGAATAGCGATGCTCACTGCTTCCGTTATTAACCCATGGAACACTGACGCGGGGTGCATATCACCCCACGAAAAAAAATAAACATTGGCAACTCTGCGCTGGTAGCCACGAGTAGATCAGCATTCCTTGCTGGGTTAGTCTCAAGGTTGGCCCTAGGAGGGGATGCACGTGTGTGTTTTTTCTGGTGGTGTTCTTGTTGTTGTTGTTATTGTTGTTTTCGGTGCAGCACACCCCACATTAGTGTTCCAGTACTATATGTCATGGGGTGACCCACACCCCACATATGTGTTTTAAGGTGTACATGGGGTGTATAACACCCCACTTTATGACATACTGGGGTCCATCCCACCCCAGGTTTGTGTTATATGTCAGGATACTGGGGTCCATCCCACCCCAGTTATATAGTTTGTACTATATATTGCTTATCCCAATTCCCTTAGTAAGTGTTAAATTTTTTGCTGCTACTACTACCACCCCAGGTTTTTGTTATATGTCAGGATACTGGGGTCCATCCCACCCCAGTTATATAGTTTTGTACTATATTGCTTATCCCAATTCCCTTAGTAAGTGTTAAATTTTTTTGCTGCTACTACTACTACTACTACTAATAATAATAATAATTATTATTTACATTTCTTTCCAGGCATAAATAAATGTGTTTCAGGTTCTATTTACAATAAAACAGACAATAAAATAAGTGGAAGTCTAAAATAAAAGTGTCCCAAAAACTGTGAAAACTGTCAAACCGAAAAAACATTAACAGGTGATGAGTTAGAACATATGATGAATGCGACTGGTGCCTTGTCAAACTTAGATGAAGATGAGGAGGCAGTTGATAATGAAGGACTTGGAACCAACATACATGATGATGAAATGACCGCTAGTGATGAGGAGGTGGAGGGACAGGATCAGATAGAACTAGAGTTTGATGTATGACAGTGATTATGATAAGGATTATGTCCCGTCATGTAGTGAATAGTGAGTCCAGTGACAACGTTGAAGGGTCAAGAGGATGCTGAAAAAAAGAACTGAAAAAAGAGAAGGAAAACTACCAGAAAAACACGTAGCACATCGACCCCAAAGAAAAAAACCCGTATTGTTGGACCAAACCCTGGAATCTATCCAGTTGATAGTACCTCTTCCACCTTAGTTGATATACCTTCTCCTTCTTCCCCTATAGCTGGACCTAGTATTGATGTGTCTATTGCAGCCAACTCTTCTTCTGCTGCCCCTTCCACCCCTGCAGCCAGTGGTCGTGGGAGACGTAGGAGACAAGCTGAAGTTGATGTTCCAGTTCCACCTATAGTATCGTTTGATACTGCTACTTTGGATGCAAAGCATGGGTTCAGATGGTGTACCCGTCCGCAGTCAAGTACCAATCGTGCAGCCAGAAAACATTGTCGCCGGTAGACCCGGACCAAATGCTGAAGCACAAGCTTGTCATTCCCCAGAGGAGTGCTTTTAACTTATTCCGACGATTCATTTCTGGATATAGTCTGTCAGTGGACAAACAAGAAGATAGAGATTGTAGCCAGTAAGTACAAGAAGAAAACATCAACACATAAAAATGTGGAACGGGAGGAGCTAAGAGCATTCATTGGGGTGCTAATATTTTCGGGATGCCAAAAGGATAGCCATATGTCAACCTGTGACATGTGGTCTGTTGACATCGGTGCGGCACTTTACCGTGCGCTATGTCGCAGGCTCGTTTTGAGTTATACTTGGTTGTTTACGCTTTGATGACCCAGACAAGAGAGATGAGAAGAGAAACTGACAGATTTGCACCTATCCGGGAACTATTTGATAAATTTATGGAGAAGTGTGAAAGGCACTATACACCCAGTGAGAATCTGTGTGTTGATGAACAGTTGGTAGGATTTCGTGGAAAATGTTCATTCAGGATGTATATCCCCAAGTAAGCCAGCCAAGTATGACATAAAGTTGGTTAAACATAAATGATTGCAAGAGTAAATACCTGCTAGGAAGTATCCCGTACCTCGGAAAGGATAATATACGGCCCCTCAAGCTGGAGTAGGACTGGGCCATTATTATACTAAGGAGCTCACAAAAGCCATACACATGACAACAGAAAAATGTGGACCACAGATAATTGGTTCACCTCCCGTAGGACTTGTCGCTGAATCTTCTGCAAAACTGTGGAATGACCTTGGTTGGAAACGGTGAAGGCAAACAAGCGAGAAACTACCAGAGAAGATAAAAGACCAAAGATAATCGTGAACCTGGATCAAGTGCCTTTCTCTTCACAAAGAGATGACCCTGGTTTCATATGTGCCTCCAGTAGGAAAGACGCTAAGAAGTTAGTCCTCTTGCTCTCATCTATGCATAGCCAGCCAGTCCTGCAAGAGAAGGAAAACCTGAGATTATAGAATTTTATAATCGCACCAAAGGAGGAGTTGATGCATTTGATGGAATGTGTGCCCTGTACTCTTGCAACAGGAAAACTAAAAGATGGCCACTTGGTATCTTTACTGCATAGTGAATGCTGCTATTATCAATGCAAAGGTACTGTACACAGCAACACCTAGAGACGACAGGAGTTACCAAGTTTCCAGAACGCCGTCGCTTCATGCTTACGTCTTGCAAGATCATTCATACGGCCATGGGCTGAGAAGATTGGTGGAGTGCCACTCTCCCACGGAACCTAAAGAACATTGATAACTACTGTCTGCAATACTTCATCAGTAGTCAACACACAGTACCCAACTGGCCAAGTACTTGCCCAATGTAACTACCCTCAGGTACGCTGTGCTGAGTGCCCCCGCTCTCAAGACCGGAAGACACGCATCAGGTGCCTGAAATGTCAACGACCTGTGTGCAAATCCCACTTGTACCCTACATGTACAAGCTGTCTTGAGCTTGTGGTAAAGTAATTACCCGTATTTCATTTGCGGCCACTGTATATATATATATATATATATATATATATATATATATATAATATATATATATATATATATATATATATATATATATAAATATATTATATATATATATAACAACAAACAGTCTGGTAGATCAAAATACGTACACAGGCTTGGTATATAACATGATATATCATCACACTTTAAATCATCCCTCTAAACATCAATTAATAAGTAGTAGATAAGTTTTCAGAGGAGTAACGAGTATAAGATCAAAATATCATAATTTTACTGTGCTAAATTTTGACCCTTTTTTTGTCTCTCATATTACAGTGAGATGTGGTGCCAGAATGCTGAGGGCTGCTGAGGGGATGGAAGAAGGATTCATTTCACCATGGCAGGAAGCCCGTTTCTCTAAAAAAAATTTTTTTTTTTTTATATAAATTTTTTTTTTTTTTTTCGGGAAAAAAATTGAAAAATTTTCCAAAGTTTTATTTTTATTAATTTTATTACAAGAAAAATTTTTTTTTTTTCAATTTAGTTTTACATATCAAAAGAAAGCTGAATAAGTCTAGTTTGTGTTTGTCATAATTTCAAAAATAAGATTGCATGAAAGGAAAACTGAGTTTTATTGATCCAAAGATTGGGGTTCGCTACACCCCAGGTTTGTGCTTGTGTTCCTCTAAAGGAAGGTTTGTGTTCTCGGGTTAAGAGGCGACCGTAGTTGTCTTCTCTGTGTACGACCTACAAGAGCTCACAGAGAAGACAACTACGGTCGCCTCTTAATAACGGAAGCAGTGAGCATCGCTTATTCAGAAGCCGACCTTGAACGTCCAACAAGAATCGGACCATATACTCCCCTCCAGCAGGAGAAGGAATACCCAAGCCAACAGGGACCAGACAGCGCGCCCCAATCCACCGAGAACATCGCGCCCCTTGGAAGGCATGAGAAGACCCAGCGTCAGCGAAAGTCAAGTAACATCCTTACTCAGGTCGCTGAGACCCCGCCCAACACGAATCAGCAACCGTTAACCAACGTAGACACTTTTGGACATACACACACACACACACACACACACACACACACTCAAATTTAAATCATACACATCTAGTATAAACAGAAATTATCTCTTGTACCTTTATGCATGCTATAAAATATATACATATTTATTTGTACTCCCGTATTTAGTTTCTATATTCATTTTCATTCCTGTATGTAAATTTTGTAATTTTTTATCTAAAACCAACATGTAACATATGAAATTTTAAACATAACATTTTAAGGAAACTCTAGCACATGGCATTGTATTTTTTTGAATATTTATTTAACCACTGTTTAAACTTTCACTCTTATTGTCGCAGTACATATGTCCTTATATTCTTTGTAACTAAAACACGCCCTTAAGCTGTTAATCCCTAGACTAACCAGTACCCATACCTCGAGGTCATACCTCCCACACGATGAGATAAATAGGCCGAAAGGTCAGATTGTAAGTCATAGTCGCTTGATAATGCCATAAGGCGAAACAGCTGTCGTGACAAAATTATCAATGAAATGGAAGAAGGAAGTCTGCGTATATTTCACCAGAAATTGACGAACGAGAATCGGAAAAAAACTTCGTCGGTATGAAGATACCTGCAAGAAACTTATTGATGCCACTAAAGCAATTGCTTTTAACGAAAAAAGATATATATATATATATCGAGCAAGAGAAAGAGGGAGAGAAAATATCGAACCAGAGAGAGAGAGAGAGAGAGAGAGAGAGAGAGAGAGAGAGAGAGAGAGAGAGAAAGAGAGAGAGAGAGAGAGAGAGAGAGAGAGAATTAATAACTATATACATGTGGGACTAATTTATTAGTTGTTCATTTATTTTGAGGTCCTTCATAAACATCTTACAAATATATGGGTCCAAATGGTACATTCCCAGACTAAGATTTAGGTTGTTTTTATTAGTGATTTGTATAATTGCCGATTCCAGTAAATTTCTTGAAACATAATCATTAGATCTAGCAATTACCGAGGCATCAACCCCCAATTAATACAATGAGATTTTTCACTCAGATGGATAAACAGTGCATTTGAAGTCTGGGCTGTTCTAACTGAATACATATGCTGCTTAACCCGAACACATAAATTTTTTTTTTTTACTAGACTGACCAACGTAAAACGATGGGCAATCCTTACAAGGAATTTTGTAAATGATGTTGTTATTTGTTACGGGACTATTCTTAATTAGCATATCTTTAATGGTATTGTTATAAGAGAACACTACATTAACATTAAATGATTTAATATTGATTTTATGGTTTCAAATCCACGAAAAATAGGTAAGCTAAGTACATTTTTAGGGATTTATTTTTCATTAATAGCAACATTATAAACTTTTTATGAGCGTTTTTGATAACATAAATCATTAAATGAGGTGGGTAGCAGAGATCGTTTCCTATCTTTTTTATGTATTCTATTTCTTGGTCCAGGTATTGT
>NC_087210.1:16328640-16345981 GCF_015104395.2 Macrobrachium nipponense | reverse complement strand
ATGAAGTATATGCGTGAGAAAAATAGATCCTATTGTTAAAATCCTGACAGAAACCGAGAAACCGATTCTGACATTTTCTTCAGCTCTCTCTCTCTCTCTCTCTCTCTCTCTCTCTCTCTCTCTCTCTCTCTCTATTGGAAGAAGTGAAGAATTGCGTGGAAGATCAAAGGTTAGACGGCGCAGATGAATGCGTATTTCTCCCTTAACCAACGCCAGACAGAAAGCTGTTTATCAGAAACAGGAATGGACGACTCTGTCCAAGTTGTCGACAGGAATGGAGAAGGAAGGTGGAATGGAGAGGCCACAGCAGGAGCTTGTTTTCTCTCTGAGGCCAATTTTGCCTTCACTGTTCCTACAAAGCCTTCCCGATCTTATCTCGGAAACCATTTCCTGTCTGTATCTCTTTTGCTGCTATCTTAATTGAACCGTCTTCACTAATTTTAGCCTCTTCGTATGAGAGAGAGAGAGAGAGAAAATTTTGCACAACTGAAAAACAAAGGCCATTACGACGAGCGCTAGGCGAATTACTGAGAAAGACGACGAGACACCGAAACAATGTTACTAGAAATGAAAATTACATCATAACAACTATTGCTCTCGCAGTGTAATGAAATGTGTTATGTTGCTCTTTGCGCAAGAAATAATCCTAGAAAACAAGTAAATTATGGGCTGAAGTTTTTTCGGTGTAATCGAGTTTTCTGTACAGCGTATATTGAAGGTCACCGAAAATAAATCTATTTTTTTAAGTGTTCTCGGTATAATGATGTATGAACCGCGCCTGTGAAACTTTCAGCCGGCCGTGGTGGCTTGTGTTGTTGCGATGCGAGGGGCACGATCATGGCTAACTTCAGCCTAAAATTAAATAAAAACAACTGAGGGTCGAGGGATGCAATTTGGTATGTTTGATGATTGGAGTGTGGATGATCAACATACCGATTTGCAGCCCTGTAGCCTCAGCAGATTTAAAGAATTAAGGGCAAACAGACGGATAGACAAAGCCGGCTCAATATTTTTCTTTTCAGAAAACGAAAATATCATCTTAGTAGTCCTAACGATTTTGCACACATATTTGAACGTAAGATGCTGAATAAAAAGCAGGATTTTACAAAAATTCCATTCCTATAAGGCAAATATTACCGAATTACAAAATGGTTGTTTAATTCTGGACACTAAATTCTCTATGTCAACCTCCTTGCTGTTATGGTCCAAAAGTTGTCATCATTTCCGGGAACAACTGAATTGCTATATAGTTCACTTAACTTTCTATACTTTCATTCCTCATTGATGGCACATATCCAAGTTTGTACCATGGTCCATGTTTTTCTCTCTATCTCTTTTTCTATCAGTTTTTAGATGACCTTGGAAATCATGGATTATTTTTTTTTCCAAAAAATTTACAAAGGGAGCTGGAAGGACATTCAGTACAGCTTCCCTTGTACTGAATGGCCACATATATAAAGATGAATAAATGAAAAATCACCAGAAGTGTTTGTATAAAAGATGTCTCTAATAGTGATAGAGAAAGTAAGAATACAGTATCATTGTTTTCAAAGGAGAACCCTAAGTATACAATATCAAAGTAGTTTGTTATAAGGTTAATTAAATTCTTTGTGAAAATGATTAACATTAATGAAATTCGAATAATAAATGTCTACCACTTAATTTTATTTAATTTTCCTCTATTTTCCAACATCCTTATGTTTCCTCCAGCATATCAAATATCGATTAACAGTAATTAAAAAGTAGGATAGACGGAGGAAGTCTTCATAAACTCGTTCAAACTCTCAAGGTATAGATACAGAATTTGGTTTCGAAACATCTGCATAAAGCAAATAGCAAGTTACTCATACTCAGTAAACGTAAGAGGGTACGAAAATAATTAGCCAGGAGATTAGCGAGGACCTTTTCACAATGAGGACATTAGTTCTGTAGACAAGAAAGTAGGAAGATCGACTAACCACCTCTGAAACGTCTACGAACAGAGGGCTAAGGGAGTGATGTTCTCAATTTAGGGTTCACTTTGTTTTACTGCCTATTGCAAAGCCTACGAGTTCTTAATTCGAGAACAACTTCCACGTCTTTATTTTGCTGTTATCTTAATTCAAAACACACTAATTTTTCCTTGTTCTCACCAACAGTGACCACCAAGGGTTGGGAGTAAAAGCTGCAGCGACGAGTGAGAAGTGAAGGGTGAAGGCTACAGAACTGAAGGAAAACATATAAATTGCGGTTTGTGATTTAAAAAAGAAGGGAAGTGGAGCAACTTATTAAATTACAGAGAGAGAGAGAAAGAGAATGCCCGTACAATGTAATATACCGGAAAAGGCGGTGTAATGTAAGTCCAGCCTACTTTTAGTCATGATTATCGGAACAGTTACAGTAACGTCAACAATAATACTGAAAATAAAAATAATCGAAGAGGTGAAAATCTATCGACGCTGGAGCATAAGAATGTACGATTTTCTGGATAAGAGCAAATTCTCGACATGTATACTGGTATTGCACCAACCCCGGTTTTTTTTACCATTCCCCTATGTAAGGTTAGGTTAGATTAGTTCAGTTCAGTTCAGATTAAGTTATAGGTATCTAGCACTTTGGGTGTGGGAAACATACTGAGATTATTTTCAAGAAAATTCTATGGATAGTTTCTAATATATATCGTTCCGCTTTTTTTTTTTTCGGGGAAGGCATTGGTACTCGGTTAGAGTTTGGGAATAGTTACTTTGAGCTTGCAGGGACAGTTTATTATTTTGAAGGCTAGATCTTCATTTATTATATAACTAAAATGAAACAGTTTTGTGGAGAAATTGCAGTGTGAACAAAGGTGCTACGTGTAGTTTGCTCGTATATAATATAAATATATTAAAGTTACAAAGAGTGTGCCTGATATTAAAATGGATAAACAATATGTGGAGTGCATAATTAAGTAGAAGTAAACAATTTACACTTATTTCGTGTTACTTTGAAATTTTTTTCAGTCTTTTAACGGGGTTAGCTAAATGAATTAACTAAAGTAAAAAGGATTTATATTTAACGTAGTTTTTATAATAGGTTATTTATAGATTTGGTTTTATTGCAGAAAATTTCCATTTGTCGGAAAAGGGAAATGCATTTAGTCAGGAAAGAGGAAACAATTACTGACAGGAATTTTTATCCCAGTTGCTTCTGAAAGAGAAACCTTTCGCAATTCGTACAATCTGTTGAAATGGATCCTCTGAACAAGAGCCTTCTAAATGAGCAAAATTCTGAAAATATTTTGGGAAAATATTCCTGTCACTAATTGTTGTTCCTGTCAAGAGTTTGGCATTCTTGGGTGCAAATGTATTTTTGTTCCCTGACGATGGGAGAATTTCTGTAATAAAGACAAAACCTATTAATATTTCATTGCAAAATTGACCTTCCATGAATGAATATTGACATTTTTATTTTCTATTTTATTTCTTTGGATAAGGTTCTGAGAAGTCAGGAAAAAATCGCGATTTAACAGATAATTATTGCTGAAGTAAAAATTGGACAATTTTTTTTATTATTAGTAAAAATTTTAATTTCCAAGCCCAAAAAAGAAAAATTCATTTACAAGCCCAAAAACAAAAGTTCCCCTTTCTTGAGTACAAATGTCGTGTAATTGATGTATATATATATATATATATATATATATATATATATATATATATATATATATATATATATATATATATATAGTCTCAGTAATTGGGCGGCTACTTGGAAATCTTAGCTTGATGATGAATAATAGTGCCAAGACTAGGAAGAACATTCTTTAATATTACGAGCTTTCGAGGTTTAAAACCTGCAAATCATACAAAAACAGAAATAAAAATAAAAATAATATGAAAGGTGAACAAACTACACTCAAAAATGAAATGGCTAACGGCCCACTTTGTGTACCCACTATGAAACTATATGATAGCTAGTTGAATACCGGACGAGTTGTTGTTCAATTCGGTTTCATTTTCTCAATAAACAGCGACTCTGAAATTAAAAGGTCCAGTCTATTTGAGCAAAAAGACAGTACTCTAAAATCTAGGTGAGTGAAAGGATGGTCCTGTGCTAAACTGTGATCCTTCATTCATCATCAATCAGTATACTATATATATATATATATATATATATATATATATATATATATATATATATATATATATATATATATATATATATATATATGTGTGTGTGTGTGTGTGTGTGTGTGTGTGTGTGTATTCTTCTTCTTTCTTTGTAGAGTAGTCACTGCCATAGTATTAATCCGCACAAACGCGAACAACCATCAACAAGGACTGGGGACAATCCGACAATATTGAAAAGACCACAATTACCGTTTGTTGTAATCCAGGCAGACAGAAAGGGTAGGAGATGACATTGTGGTTTGCCGTAAAACCAAAGACGTCGGAAGCCACAAATATTTTTCATTTTGTGTCATGTCCTCGTTCAAAGCGAGAATCATCTGTTCCAGCTTGCCTCCCACCAAAAAGAGCTTTCTTGAGATGCTCTCTCGTATTGCAGGCTTCCTTGTCCACAGGGTATAAACTGATATTATAATGACAACAGGAAATCTTGCCGTAATACTTTACCTCGCCGTCGTCAGGTTCTCCGATACCTATCTACTCAACGTATTTTTTCGTACTGTACCCTGATGCTGAGGTGGGAATCCCAATATTGCCCGTTCGGAGTGTGCTTTACCTTTTTTATTGGCTTAAACAAACTGGCCAGACCGGTTATATCATTTCATGGACACCCGAACATTTTCTGAATCAATATTGAGGTTCGTGCCCCTGAGGATCTTAATTGTGTTCCTACTTCAGAATACTTTACCATAGCAACTTGTGTCTCATATTGGTTATTTCATGAACAGAGAGGAAGGTGGCTTAATAGTTGAAGGTAACCGAGTAACTTAATATCAGCTTCTTGTTTCTTCGGCCGTAGATAGCTGTATCCTGGTGGGTTCCCTAGGAATATTTCTTTGGAGATATGCTGTCTACAATTGTTGTCCCTCTTAGACCAATATGCCTGGAAGATCACATAATCGCCTTATTCCCCACGCTTGGAAACCCCGCATCTTATAGTTACATGAGGACCGACCTTCTAGCCTTGGCCAGTTTTCTTGGACTATGAAGATTTCTTCCATTTTCCTACTGTACCGAGTGTTCACCTTCACAGATTGGAGACTCGTGCTAATGGTGGCACTTGGGCAGACGCTGTTTGCAAAACTGATGGGGATGGCACGATTTCCCGCACGTATGGAGCTGCTAGTGGCAAAGGGGGATGAATTTTCACCTGCTGTATTTGTCCCTATTAAAGAGGAATGCTCAAAATCATCTGTGCCACTGTCGCTATAATTGTAATACTAATAAGTTTTATTTTTCTTTTCACATTCGGTACCACTTTTTATGACACTGCCTTGCTCTATAAAAACATTGCCACCAAGATCCATTTACAAAAAGGCTAATAAGCATCGGTATCACCGTATCGATCACGAGACGCCATCGTAACTAGCTTTGCATTTACCATAAGGACCACCGACACACAGAATATTTCGTCTTTTGCTATTTTCCACACACTCCCGAAGAGGCGGGCCTTATCGAACACGTCCGTAGAGTCTTACGTTTCTAAGCTCATAATAGCTTTAATTTTTTTGCTCAGTGATAAAAATACCGACGATAATAGGAATGAAGTTGTTTGCTTACGGATCAACCTCGAGTTTTCTGTGACATCAACAAAAGCTGGCCCAGGTGGTCGGTGATATGACAATAATCTCGGTGTTAGAAATAAAAACTCCCAAAAAAGACACTCCAGAAAAATGGCAGCATATAGATGAGACCAGCCGCAGCCGGGCTAATAACATTATTCTTGATCTTAGAAATCCTTACAATGTGTCTCTTGAACGTACGCAGTCAACTCGCTTTGGGGTGAAATCGCTTTGCATTAAAAGGAATTTCCAGCTAAGATAAAAACGACGATCAGCTTTGTTCTTTATATCCCATTTTTCCCGAAAGGTTTCCTGCTCTCAATGTCGTTGGAAGATTCATTATCACCATTATTATCCTACATGGATTTTTTTTAAGATTCACCTATTTAGAATTACAAATATGGTTCATGAGTTTCAGTCTACCATTCTCGCTTAAATTTGTCAGGAATTTCTTGAAACACAGCTCCATCTACAAAAACTAACAGCTGCTAGTGTATAGTTATTGTGTTATAAAGTCAAGGATCAAATTATAAGATATTCGGAAAATCAATAAATGGCCTCGTATATAGCATAAGTTTACCCATTTCCTACTTACATATAAAATGAATCGATTACAGCTAAAGGCGATATTGCAAAATGCATGATACCTTCTGCACTAGGTACGTTCATTTATTTGTAATTAGACGATTTAAAGAAAACAAAGCCCCGCCAGCCACTGTACTTCTCTATAAACTCCATCTTTGACATTCGCCAGTTATCTTGAGCAGTAAATGCCACAACTACCTAAATACACTTGACACTTGAGTCACGGAATCCAAAGGGAAATGATTGATTTTTTTCCTTTCTAACTTGTGTAACTCTCGGGTTTACAGTTTGACGTTTACACTGTAAATGTCTTGTCCATTTGTCGTTTAATCTTGTTTTCACTTTTATAAACAGAGTCTGACCTTTCAAAAACTTAGCATCTGTCTTTCAAATTTATTTATTCAGGTTTTATGTTTACCCTTTCCACCTTTTTCTTTCGTATCATATTAACCTTTTGTCTTCTTCCCACGCCTCGTGATCACTTGCTGTATACTCTGTGTTCGTTTTATGTTCACAGGTCAGGCATTCACTGTAACTTGACCTGTCGACATTGATTGCATGAGGGATGAGCAGCATCTCCATTGAATGTGAAAACAAAGAAGTTATGGCACCGTTTGCCTTTTATTAATTTTAAAGGAGATAAACAGCTTGTTCGTTTTGATAGCCCTGATTGCTTCATTCTTTGCTTGTGCGCATTTCAGTGGTTGTATGGCGTAGCGGTTGTTATTGTGTTATTTGCAGTTATTGCTTTGCCATTGTCGGTTATAGGATACAAATGATTTGTTTATCTGATAATTTGGTGTGTACCATTCTTGGTAGAGAGAGAAAGAGACTGTCAGTCTTTCGGCCAGATCTAGATATTATTGGTGGTTTTATTTTAAAACTACAATAAAACGTCTTGATGGACATAAAATAATAACACCGTGAACATTGAATAATGAGTAGATAAGTCCAGAATAATCTTATTAAGTACAAGTGTTTCTTCGTTGTACTGGTGGATGCTCCTTTTATATGATAATCTAAAGGAGATTAATGGACAACCAATAAAAGTTGGCCGTCTTCATGCTGGCAGGAAAATTCTAAAATTTCTATCATTGTTGCCTGAATTTATCTCAGCTTGAATAAAATAGTTAAATGTGGATCAGTTTGTTTGTTTTATAGAACAGGTTAACGAAAACCATTTATAACCCAATCTACCATAAAACGAAAATGTAGGTTATTGTTAGTTTTTTAGCAATAGTGATGTAGACGAGAAAAGTATCATGCATGAATATATATAGGTTAAAGTGACGTAAGCAGTGAAAATAACACATTCAGACATAGCGAATATCACGGCTCTGCTTAAATTTAGCATACCGCAGTAAGGGATAGTCGATCACATAAACAACGGCTTTCTTTCCGAATGGAAAGTCAGATCATGCATCCAAATTTGGTTTTAGAACGCCAAGGCTTCTCGGAATGCTAAACAGATACGAAAAAAAAAGGCATCGGCTACCTTCATATTTATTGTTAAAATGGGGTTTTCAGTGTGTGCTGGGGAATCCAAATATAACACGAAATAGCTTCAAGGGGAAATGAATAAATGTAAAAAAGTTATGATGTGAATTAAAGCAAAATCAGATTAAAACAGAATTTTAGAAAAAAGGAACAAAAAGAAAAGTTTTGGTATAATAATGGCTAAGTACTGTGAAGAATTCTTTTTATTTATATCTTTATAAAATGATGTAACCATTAAAGACCCCTTATAGATTGCTACAATGCTAAGTCAAATGAAACTGATTTAGTCTGGACAACTTTTACACTCGTTGACACATAAAAAGTATTCTATAATGATTATTACATCATCAAACCATTCAGTCTGTAATAACATAACAAGGAATCGAAATAACAGATGGGGGATATATCTTTCATTGCGAATAGATAGAGAGCAAAATAAGAGAAGGTAAATGACACGTACAGCCCTAATTTTGATGTTGCATTGTTACTATCTCATTCATCTCCACCTTCATCATTTTTTATGAAAGCTTTAGCATCCATAATAATATTTGGTATTTTATTACCAGTTGCAAAGGAGTCACGATCGATTTATGTATTTAGTCAGTTATCTAGATATATCGATTAACTCTTTACGATTCTAGCCCAAGAATTAACAAGATTACCGCTCCATTCTTTATTCTTTTCCACTGCCGTTCCTCATCACCCGTTTCAGAAAGAAGAAAAAAATAAGAACAAAAACAGAGGCACGTCTCTATTAGCGAAATGGAAAAAGTTGTGTGTGGAAAGAGATCATTTCGTACCTCAAACGGTCTTGTTGTCTTCAGTCATTCCGGCCCGAGGTCACTTCAGTCAAAGGAAAGCAAATACTAATTACTTATGGACAGAGGGATTTTGCTTGGGCAATCCTTTTTCATTTTACTTATCTCGAATAAAAAGTGAGATATAGAGAGAGGGATGCAATGTTTTGTCTTATGCTTTATAGAAGAAAACCAATATTTCACGTTAAATTCGGCAGGTATTTTGATGCCTGTTTCTCAGATATAGCCAGACTCAAAACCTGCAGGATAGTTAGCACCTCGAGGCAAAAAGATAAAAGGATTTTATGTCTACGAATAAATAGCTCCTTCAAGGTGGCATCTTTTTAAAGCTTGCTCTTACTCTTCTTTCACTCTTATTTCCATTCTATCTCCACCTCATTTTGCTCTGATTTTCATACGAAAATGGTAAATTCTAAACTTGTACCAATTCGGACTACGCGGACTTCGAATATTGCTTCTCATTCGTAATCTAGATTTTAGTAACGAGAGCGTCTTTCAGCATCACCAATAAGCAGTAAATGTGCCTATTCTCCAAATCCTCAGTTCCATAGGTCCTTTGTTCCTCACACCGTTGGATTGTGGAACAGCCTCCCTGAAGATCAATTGCGTGCAATGGGAACTTCAGAAGTTCAAGAGAAGTTGCATTGCGTTACTACCCAAATACAATTCTTGTATTTTAATGATTTACTTATATTTTTTATATATTTATTTATTAATTTCCTCATTCCATTTTCCTTGTTTTAAGAAGTGGTCTCATGTTTTTGCATTTCTCGGTAATGTTTTTTTAAAGACTATTCCATTTAGTCCAACAACACTGTGCTCTTAGAGAGCATCAGGATTGTTGAGAGTATGAGGGGCGGAATGTATATGGTGTACTTTAGGTATATATAAAGGGAAAGACGGATCTGTGGCTTCATAGGTAGTCAAAGATAGAATATATAAAGGGATTGGTAAACAATTCTCCACTGTGCAAGTGAAATTTATACTTGGTGAAAAGAGCATCCGTTGTAAAAGTGTTAGGATGAAAAAGGCGAAAATTAGTCGTAACTGCTGGATACAAGTCTTGCATTGGCATGTGAAGCCAGCATTGTTGAAGTTTTCTGCACCAGAACTTCATTAAGCATTCAGCTGTTTTTGTATAAATGTAGCTGTTGCCACATTGTGTTAAGGAAGCGTCTTACTGGGAAACTAGTTTATCAGAGAAAGAGATAATACCTCGGATTAAAGCTTCCTGAGGAAGACCGATCTTGACTGACCCTGACAAGGAAATTCAAATCGTTATTGAGAGGGAAATGTCGATAAGTAGAGTTTGGCAGCAATTAGGGAGGTGGTTACGTTAAATATTTCATTCACCGGTTTTCTGTTTGAGAGAGAGAGAGAGAGAAATATTCGACTGAAAGTTCGTTACGATGGAGGGTAGGTGATTCATTAAGCTAAAAACCAGATTGTTAGGTTATGTTTGGAAAACATTCCGGATATATCCATTACCTATATCGTTTATATGAAAGGGAAGGAAGGGAGGATAAATAATGGACTCTATATAAGTGAAACACTATTTAATGTGATATACATAAATAATGTAATTTAACTGGAAGACGTACGCTTCGATGAGCTTTATATATTACTGGAATAGCTGAAAACTATTAGAGAAACGTGAGTAGCTTGAGCAGAAAAATAAAAATTCCAAGTAAATGATTACCAAAAGGGCCGGAATAAGATAAAATACTGTCCGAGACCCTCTTTAAAACTAACTAGAAGTATTTGCCGAATAAAACATCCACGTTCAAAAGCGGAGTGGTTTAACAAGAGACGATCGGTCATGCGTTAAACGAGTCGTTTTTCTTCGGATTTTTGTCTTCGGTCCTCGTTAGCAAGCCACCAGGTTTTCACATTTGCTGAGTTTATTCTTAATGACTCCGGAGTTTTGTCTAGGATTCCGTTCTGGCGTCTAATTGTTGATGTTCCTTTTTAGTTTTCTTAAAAAGAAAACTGTTGAGATGGCCATTTGTTTGTCGGTCCACACTTTCTCTATCCGACCTCAGATTTTAAAAACTACTGAGGCTGGAGGGCTGCAAATTGGTATGTTGCTCATCCACCCTCCAATCATTAAACATACCAAATTGAAGCCCTGTAGTCTCAGTAGTGTTTTTTTTTTTTGTTTTTTTTTTTTTTTTAAGGTTAAAGTTCACAGGATCATGCGTCTGGCACCGCTACAGATGCCAACACAAGCCACCACCGGGCTGAAAGTTTCTTGGTACGTGCCTGAGAGTATGACACAGCATTACAGGTACAGAAAACTCGATTGCTCGGAAGAAACTTCGGCGCCTTTTTTACTTGTTTAACCATAGTACGCAGCTGCCTTTGTTTAATCACCACAATTCTTGCACCTAATGAATGTGTGTTGAAGTGGCTATCTGTTTTTTGTGCTTTTATATTATCGTTTATATTTTGCTGTAAGTTCGTTGTTTTATTATGACTTTCTCTTTGTTTGATTCTTTTCTTTTTATCTTTAGTTTATTACGTTTGAACTACTGTGAATTTTCTTCACATCACCGTAATTCATATACATGTATTAAGCTACAAATGTCCTTTAATATGCAATTCGCTCTACCTCGGACTTAATATATTTTCATATATCTTAACCAAAGAGGAATTTTCCAGTTGATAATATATTAATTCCGAGGTAGAGCGAATTGGGTATTAAAGGACATTTGTAGCTTAATGCTTGAACCTCGCATGATATAACTGCATCTTTATTCCGCTCTGTCAGTTCGAATAGTCAAAAGGTCACTTCACATATTTTTACCATATATACGTGTATATATATATATATATATATATATATATATATATATATATATATATATAATATATATATATATATATATATATATATATATATATATATAATATATATATATATATATATATATATATATATATATATATATTACGAACACATATAGATGCTTCTCTTGAATCCAGCAATTCAAATACCATCCTAAGGTTTGCAGTGTTCTGAATTGTGAGGTTTAAGAACCGAAATCGAGATGGCATCGCAAAAGGAAGATTTTTTTGTTGGCTTCTCGGAACGAACATTTTTCGGTTGGCAATGTCTGCTGAATAATATACCACCGTCTATGTTTCCTTCCTGTGGATGCCATTTGGCAAATTGAATTCTGTGTTCTTTCGGAACAGGCCTCTTTTCATTAAAGGATTTCTGGGATACCTCATGCCCTCCTCCTCTCACCTTCCAATTTAATGCTCTTGATTTAAGTTATATTTGCTGTTTTAAATAAATGTTCGATGAAAGATTCATGTATACTACAGTATAAAGTCTGTACATTTTCTCTGTTCAAAAATTGCGTATAATTTCACACACTGTAATATAAATATTCAGAGACGACTACTTTTCCGATCTTATTGTTTTGAATTTTTCATTGTTCTTTATTTTATTTTATAGTTCATTTTCGATAGTGATTATCCCATATTTAAACCCAATTCTTTCCTTACTCGGTTACCATGTAAATAATCTTATAATCTGTGAGTCTCGTTGTAAAGAGTTTGGTTATGAATTTATTCTTTTACACTGTTCTGATATTCCTTCTATCTCCAAGAACTTTCCGTATTTATTGGTAACTTAATTAAATCTTTTGTTTCGCTCTTGTGTCTCTCTGATAACTACATATTTACAAAGCCAGTTTCAGTGCGTTCCAAATATGCATATATTCTTTATCTTCTTATGAAGTGTTTTTTCATATCTCTCCCCATTTTTTAAAGAAATGAATGGCTGAAAATACTCCAGTGGTCGGCTTTATAACTGAATTTTCATCATGGCAGCTTCAGTTGTTCCCTTCTTTAATGCTATCCTTCAACTTTCGTCTATCCTTTTCTACTAAGTTTTAATACCCTGTCTTTATATCCCACCTACCTTATTCATCAAAAACCCTTTTACAGCCGTGAAAATTCTTTCCAAACGCCACTAACCTTTGTGTCAGTACTCGTTTATCTTCGTTCTATCTGTTTCATTTCATACTTCTTCCCTTGTTTTTTAGCTTTTCATTTGCCTAACGTTTGTGTATATTTATTTTTATCATTGTCTATCTATTTTACTGCAAATTAAGCCTTATATCCAGTATGACAATAAACCATACTTCATGTTGCAAGTTTAGTTAATAAAATAGTTTCATCCTGAATCAAGTTGTTAGAATAATAATCTTCTTAACTCTCTCTCTCTCTCTCTCTCTCTCTCTCTCTCTCTCTCTCTCTCTCTCTCTCTCTCTCTCTCTCTCTCTCATGGAGAGTTCAGAAAACTTCCGTGACAATTATCCCTGATGATCAGTCGCAGCATCTTCATGTAAAGTCAGGTGCCCTTGATAAGGTTAGATTGCATCTCATTCTTCTTCAGTTCGCGATGGACCGGGATGGTTTTTCGTTGAGAAAAAATGGTGGGGGGTTCTATGAGGGAAAGTGGAGAGATATGTGTTTTCTGTGTTTAGGGAAAAGGAGATTTTCTCCAATTCTGTAAACTTGAAAACCTGAATAACTTAGAGGTGTGGAATTTTGAAATCTGGGAATGAAAAACTAAATTATCTAGAAATATAGGATTAAAACTGGGGTGTCATCTTCGGGCCCTATCCTATGTATTAATGTATTAGGTCGGTGAACGCACTGCTGATCTCAAAGTATGCACAGCAAATATTCTAGGACCTCCTCTATCCAGTAGGTGAGAATGTCGATGTCATCTGAGAGACGATGGGCTTAAGGGGATTTCCTAGATCAGTCACCTTTCATGTTTGGGAATTTTATGACGTCTTGATGATTGCTGCTTATGGTCACAAGCATGACGTCATCCTGAGGTCCTAAATTGGGTCTTGGTAAATTGGAACTTGGAAACGTCCAAAAGGATCCCGTCTATCTTTTCACAATATTTAGACTTACTCATCACTGATTAGACCGACGATATATCGAGCTTCAAAACTATTGTGTTTACACAAGCAATGTTCGCGGCCGGTGCTTGAATGCGAGAGGGTGTAAACCCAGATTGTAAGTCAATGGTCACCAGAAAATTCAAAGGTGGAGAAATGTTTGTGACAAACAGCAATAATTGGTAGAAAGATGTCTGCATATTTTACACCATAAACTGACACATGATAACTGGAAAAATCTACAATAATATTAAGACTTGCAAGAATTTTATTGATGCCGCTAAAGCAAATGCTTTATATATGCATATATATATATATATATATATATATATATATATATATATATATATTATATATATATATATATATATATATATATATACACACATATATATAAGTCATATCACATTACCGTGATTCATATACATATATCGAGCTACAAATGTCCTTTAATATCTAATTCGCTCTACCTCGGAATTAATATACTTTCATATATGTTTAACCGAGGGGGAATTTATTAAGCGATCATAGAATTGGCGGCCGACGGGCACGTCGGCCGCCAATTCTATTATTGCTTAATAAATTCCCCCCGGTTAAACATATATGAAAGTATATTAATTCCGAGGTAGAGCGAATTAGATATTAAAGGACATTTGTAGCTCGATATATACATAATATATATATATATATATATATATATATATAATATATATATATATATATATATATATATATATATATATATAATATATAATTACCAAGAACAACAGTTTTTGCTTTCGTAAAATTGTGCATTTTGCGGGAAAAATATCATTATGTTTTCTTGAAGATGAATACGCTTCCTTATTCTATATTAAAGCGACGAAAGGTTTCTATTAAATACTCCTTTTCTTTTAGGTCAAATGTTTAGTTTTACCTCAAAACAATGCCCATTTTTCCTTATAGAAACGAATAGTTCTGATTTCCATTTTTATGGCATTTCCATGTGTGTATTATCATCGTAATAGCAAAGAGTAATTATTTAAAGTCCCTTGATATTACACGAGTGTTAGAGATCTCATTTTATCCTATTCACGACACGTAGACTCTTCTCTGATTAACTAGAATTTCCCATCGAGAGGTATTAATAATCAATTTAGCTGTTTTGCAGCAACTTCAGATGTCAATCAAACGGGTTACATAGTAATGAAGGCCCTTCTTGTGACATACTCGCCTGGCAGCATGTGGGCTAACTAGTACCCTGACCTGTTTTACTCCTTTGTTAATTGGAACATAATTTTTTTTACTGAATATTTTGCTTCATATCAGCTTTCACCTATGCCACTGTATTCCAGCTGATCTTTATGTGAATAATGATGTTCAAATTTAAAGTAACGTTATCGAGCACACAAGCATACATATATGAAATATATATATACATATATATATACATATATATATATATATGTATGTATATATATATATATATATATATATATATATATATATATATATATATATATATATATATATATATATATATATATATATATATATGTGTGTGTATGTGTGTGTATGTGTGGGAATAGAAATAATAATAAAAAAAGGTGCCAATAACACACCAAAAGATAGATAGTTAATGCTATACATTTCGGAGAACAAGTCTCCCTCTTTTTTCAAGATCATTGTTTTGTCTTTACATTCCGTAGACCTAAGTATGTTCCTTCTGGCTTATGCTATGTCACTCAACACCTACCCACGCGGTGATATCGGTGTATGTGTTTTACTACAGCAATGATTTTGTATCTTATTTTGAGCACTGAGGCGTAAATATAATCAAATTGGGCTTGAAAATTTTATGGTTGCAATTAAACTCAATATCATCCATATGCAAGCTTTGAATGATTTTTCTTATCTTTTTAACACTTGAACCTAGGCTCGATGAAGATATTTTTTGTCGAACGCATTGGCGTTGAGTGAACGAAAGTTTTTGAAATGCCACCTAATTTCTTTTTAGTTCTTTGTTTTCTGTCCGACCACCCTCGGGCGGCTTTCTGTACCTAGTTTATGACACATCCACTACTAAAAATCCTTCTTTCGGTCGCGAGTTGTCGAATTCGGGCACAGGGGGCAGATTTTTAACTACCTCTACCGTTTGTGTATTCGTCCGACTCCGGTGGTCGCACTATTTCAGGTCCCATTAACATATTCCCGAGCTGTAACTATCTTTGAAAAAGCGGGACGCCATAACTTAAAAACTAACCATAAAATCTTCTTGAGAACCATCTTATCATGTAGTTTCTACTTTGAACAAACCCAATCTAACCTAACCTAACCTAGTGGCATGAGGTTGTGGATAAATCCGCAGGGCGAAAAAATTCCAGCAGCACTAGCCGGTTTAGGCCTACTGAAAGCCATCAAACACAATGCGATTCGTACGTCTATCTTGCACGGAAGCTGAGCCACCCTCTGCTGTCTTGAGCCTTTTCATTCCATCTGCCCATTGTTTCTTTTCTCTCCTCCAAAAGCTTCCGATTTGTATTATCCATTCTCCTCAGATGACCAGAACATCTCAAAATAGCCTTGCTCACTGTTTCGCCTTCTCTAACAATTTGACCTCTCCCTTAACGCATCTCCACATTTCTCATTATTTCAGTTTTCCTTAAACAATGCCAATGATGCAATTCATCTCTAAAGCTTCCACCTACTATCATTAACATTCAATGTTCACGCCTTCATATCCTTAGAGGAGAGATGGCTCAACAATATTCTCATACTTCCTAATTTTCTTGTTTCTCCTGGTTCTCTCATACTATCGTCATCCAAGGTATTGGGTCCAATATGCTTATAAGAATCTACTCTTTCTCTCATACTATCATCACCCAAAGTATTCAATCCCATATGCTTATAAGAATCTACTCTCTCCTTCCATAATAGCATTTATTGCTCCAAACAACAAGTACCGTCGACATAATACACGATAAGCTAAATATGTACACCACTATTCCAAGTTTTGCACGTAATACGAAAAATTTAAATACCTTTTAATTAACAAAAAAAAATATAATTTTCGTCTCTAGTTTTAGTCGCATATTCAAGAAAGATACGATCAAGACCAATTTTGGTAATAAAAGATAAACCAAAATAAAACCTGTTGTGACACGGAAATTTATATTAATAGTGTATGGTGTCAATCCAGAAGTATATGGTAGCAAACAACGAATAAACCATGACTTCTTATTGCATGTAAATATCATGATGCTATGAACATTATTACATGTGACCTATGAAACAAAAACAAAGGATTAAACCAAAATCTCAAATATGCTTAGATGAGTTTAAGTATAGCTTTTTCGAGCCAAAAATATCGGAGATTAAAGTAACGAAAATCAGTGAATAAATAAACAAACAGATAAATAAAAGTTTACATAAATAAAAAATATACGAACATTCAAATAGATCATAGTAATATGTAGATAAAGGAATAATTAAAGATAAATGAATAAAAATCCATCGGTGAGACTTCTACAGTGAAACCAACTGCACTAATACAGCTGCTCATTATCCCGATAAATATGTATACAGATTTGATAGTCAGCAGGTGGAGAAATTCACATCAATTTGAGCAGCCGCGGATATTGCGCAAATCAATTAAGCAGAGGGGCAATGCCATAATTGCATTCGCATCAGTGGACATAATTAGATAATAAAGGGAGGCTACCAGGTACAACGTTAGGGTACAGTTATAGTTGAGCAATATTAATATACAAATATAGCAAATGGTGTGCGCTTCAATTACTATTAAGACTCAGAATTTTGTCTTTTATTTT
>NC_087210.1:16311431-16328140 GCF_015104395.2 Macrobrachium nipponense | reverse complement strand
ATGGATTTTTTTTAAAGATTCACCAGTTAGATTACTAATTCATGGTCCATGATATTCAGTGAACCATTCTCGCTTAAATTTGTCAGGAATTTCTCGAAACACAGCTCCATCTACAAAAACTAATAGCTGCCAGTGTTTAGTTAATGTGTTATAAAGTCAAGGATCAAATTATAAGATATTCGGAAAATCAATAAATGGCCTAGTATATAGCATAAGTTTACCCATTCCTACTTACACAGAAAATGAATCAATTACAGTTAAAGGCGATATTGCAAAATGATACCTTCTGCACTGAGTACGTTCATTTATTTGTAATTAGAGGACTTGAAGAAAACAAAGCCCACCCCGCCAGCCACTGTACTTTTTTCTTTTTTTTATAATTCTATCGTTGACATTCGCCAGTTATCTTGAGCAGTAGATGCCACAACTACCTAAATACACTTGACACTTGAGTCGCGGAATCCAAAGGGAAATGATTGATTTTTTTCCTTTCCAACTTGGGTAACTCTCGGGTTTACAGTTTGGCGTTTACACTGTAAATCTCTTGTCCATTTGTCGTTTAATCTTGTTTTCACTTTTATAAACAGAGTCTGTCCTTTCAAAAACTTAGCATCTATCTTTCAAATTTATTTATTCAGATTTTATGTTTACCTTTCCACCATTTTCTTTCGTATATCTACTCCTCTTCACCTCTTAGTACCATCTTAAACTTTTGTCTTCTTCCCACGCCTCGTGTTCACTTGCTGTATACTCTGTGTTCGTTTTATGTTCACAGGTCAGGCATCCACTGTAACTTGACCTGTCGACATTGATTGCATGAGGGATGAGCAGCGGTTTGCCTTTTATTAATTTTAAAGGAGATAAACAACTTGTTCGTTTTGATGGCCCTGGTTGCTTCGTTCTTTGCTTGTCTGCATTTCAGTGGTTGTATGGCGTAGAGGTTATTATTGTGTTATTTGCAGTTATTTCTTTGCCATTGTCGGTTATAGGATACAAATGATTTATTTATCTGATAATTTGGTGTGTACCATTCTTGGTAGAGAGAGAAAGAGACTGTCAGTCTTTCGGCAAGATCTAGATATTATTGGTGGTGTTATTTTAAAACTGCAATAAAATGTCTTGATGGACATAAAATAAGGTTGATATTGGGGGACTAAGTCTTAGAAAACTGGTTTATACGCTTTCCTATATATTATTTTTTATTCACTATTTGATGGCCAATGCTATTGTCTGCAAAGGTATTACAGAGCCTCATTTTTTGCCCTTAAGAAATCTTTCATTCGTAATGATGGAATACAATTCATAAAATGTTTAAAATTGTTTCAAGAAAATTTTGGGTTTTGATTTCACAGCTGGCAATAATAACTTGAAATGTTATCTATTAGACTATAAGGTAATAACGCAGTTTGATGTGCTGCCACCAGGGCAGCGCTGCTTGCACAGGGGAACTGCGGAAGTTAAGTAGGCTCGTAGTGAGTCCTGAGATTTGTGTAATCCATTATCGTAATTGATTCATTTTCGTTTTTCCCAAGGGAAACAAAATAACGCCGTGAACAGTGAATAATGAGTAGATAAGTCCAGAATAAACTTATTAAGTACAAGTGTATCTTCGTTGTACTGGTGGATGCTCCTTTTATATGATAATCTAAAGGATATTAATGGACAATCAATATTGGGTTGGCCGTCTTCATGCTGGCAGGAAAATTCTAAAATTTCTATCATTGTTGCCTGAATTTATCTCAGCTTGAATAAAATAGTTAAATGTGGATCAGTTTGTTTGTTTGTTTGTTTTATAGAATAGGTTAACGAAAACCATTTATAACGCAATCTACCATAAAACGCAAATGTAGGTTATTGTTAGCTTTTTAGCAATAGAGATGTAGACGAGAAAAGTATCATGCATGAATAGATATAGGTTAAAGTGATATAAGCAGTGAGAATAACACATTCAGACATAGACAACCTTAGTTCTCTTAGCGAATATCGCGGCTCTGCTTAAATTTAGCACACCGCAGTAAGGGATAGTCGATCACATAAACAACGGCTTTCTTTCCGCATGGAAAGTCAGATCATGCATCCAAATTTGGTTTTAGAACGCCAAGGCTTCTCGGAATGCTAAACAGATACGAAAAAAAAGGCACCGGCTACCTTCATATTTATTCTTAAAATGGGGTTTTCAGTGTGTGCTGGGGAATCCAAATATAGCACGAAATAGCTTCAAGGGGAAATAAATAAATGAAAAAAGTTATGATGTGAATTAAAGCAAAATCAGATTAAAACAGAATTTTAGGAAAAAGGAACAAAAAGAATAGTTTTGGTATAATAATGGCTAAGTACTGTGAGGAATTTTTTTTATTTATATCTTTATAAGATGATGTAACCATTAAAGACCCCTTATAGATTGCTACAATGCTAAGGCAAATGAAACTGATTTAGTCTGGACAACTTTTACACTCGTTGACACATACAAAGTATTCTATAATGATTATTACATTATCAAACCATTCAGTCTGTAATAACATAACAAGGAATCGAAATAACAGATGGGTGATATATCTTTCATTGCGAATAGATAGAGAGCAAAATAAGAGAAGGTAAATGACATATACAGCCCTAAATCCCTCTGGGTTTACGATGGATTCCAGGCTAATAGCAAATTCATTTTAGTTCCAATACTAAATGCTACGACACCCCTCATCTGTAAACATCGTAGCTCACAATACCCATTTCCTTAAATCAATAAAGAAAAGAGAGTAATAGATGTTTGGTTTAAACTTGCACAATGCATGTAATGAAGTGCGTTGACTTTCGCTATCTAATTCATTATGCTTTCATGAAAGGCTGATTCGGAAGTGTGGCCATGGAAGGTATTAAATATATTTGCATCTTGAAATTATATGTAAGTTCTGGGACTTTTTGTGTTAGTTACAACTCCTTTTTTTTTTCCTCTCTCTCTCTCTCTCTCTGTGGAAAACCTCATTCTCTGTGCGCTGTACTGCAAGAAGCGCTATATTAAACCGTTTATAAAAAAGAGGAAATTCTAAAGATTTGAATAGCACTGTTGTATATCCTCAGTATTTTGTGGCTGTCAAATTGCTCCAAATACATAAAAGGTGCACACAGCTCCCACGCACTCACACACAAGGGTCACACCATTCGTATATATATATATATATATATATATATATATATATATATATATATATATATATATATATATATATATATATATTGTATTCCTAATAGCTTATTCATTGCACAAGTGATACAGCTTCGCTGCCCCGAAGACCATTCGTTTAAAAATATAAGCTCTATGTTTTTTCAAAGTAGAAATTCAAATCAGAGTCGGACGGCGGGAGGAAATGAGGAGATATAGAACTTAGTTACGTTTAATTAGTCCTCTTCTTGAACGGAATATTCCAATATCCAACATCATTTTTCGTCTTAGTCCATGTTACTCCTTCATGTTCCGTTCGTCTCACAGGACTAATATGATAGTAGTAGAAGTAGCAGCAGCAGCAGCAGCAATTGTATTTATAGAATTTGCAAAGAAACTTCGTCTTCGTAAATTCTGTTTTTTATTTTTCAGGTATCAGTAATTGCTATCTAACGGTAGGCCGGAAACAACGACTGGCTGTGGTATACGAATCAAAACTCTCCTTTTCACTTTAAGCGTTCGTTATTTTCTGTCCAGCCCCTCGGTATGTATGAATACCTCTCTGTTTCCCCAACCAGTGAATAACAGATTAGAGAGGAATGCCCTTCTTAATGTTACCCCTTCACTTAGCATTACCAATATGAGATTTAGCGTGATATAGGGAATTTAATGTTTTCATTTCGTATTTTGGAATCCTATGAAATGGGAATTGTACTTTTATACTTTAATGTATGTCGGTATACTAGACTGATATAATGAACGAAAAAATTTAGGATAATTTCTTTTGGCTGTAGGCCTTTATGTTTTAGTGCAAATGGCAAGAAGTAACTTACTGATTACGCACGCACACATATGTATGTGTTTTTATATCATTGTAGTTTTACTTTTTGTATGAAGCTCATATTCAAAGGGCAAGTTTATTACATGAGTGGATATTTCATTATCTTAATTATTTTAAGTATAGTCAAGAGAGGGTCTACTTTATTTGTGACTAATTTTGATGTTGCAGTGTTACTATCTCATTCATCCCCACCTTCATCATTTCTTATGAAAGCTTTAGCATCCATAATAATATTTGGTATTTTATTACCAGTTGCAAAGGAGTCACGATTGATTTATGGATTTAGTCAGTTATCTAGATATATCGACTAACTCCTTTACGGTTCTAGACCAAGAATTAACCAGATTACCCTTCCATTCTTTATTCTTTTCCGCTTCCGTTCCTCATCACCCGTTTCTCAAAAAAAGAAAAAATAAGAACAAAATCAGAGGCGCGTCTCTTTTAGCGAAATGGAAAATGTTGTGTGTGGAAAGAGCTCATTTCGTACCTCGAACGGTCTTGTTGTCTTCGGTCATTCCGGCCCGAGGTCACTTCAGTCAAAGGAAAGCCAATACTAATTACTTATGGACAGAGGGATTTTGCTTGGACAATCCTTTTTCATTTTACTTATTTCGAATAAAAAGAGAGATATAGAGAAAGGGATGCAATGTTTTGTCACATGCTTTATAGAAGAAAACCAATATTTCACATTAAATTCAACAGGTATTTTGATGCCTGTTTCTCAGATATAGCCTGAGATTCAAAACCAGCAGGATAGTTAGCACCTCGAGGCAAAATGGCAAAAGGATTTTATGACTATGAAAAAATAGCTCTTTCAAGGTGGTATCTGTTTAAAGCTTGCTCTTACTCTTCTTTCACTCTTATTTCCATTCTATCTCCACCTCGTTTTCCTCTGAATTCAATAAGAAAAATGGTAAATTCTAAACTTGTCGTTCAATTCGGACTACGCGGAATTCTGATATTGCTGCTCATTCGTAATCTAGATTTTAGTAATGAGAGCGTCTTTCAGCAGCACCAATAAGCAGTGAATGTGCCCCACTCTCCAATTCCTCAGTTCCAGAGGTCCTTTCTTCCTCACACCGTTGGATTGTGGAACAGCCTCCTGAGGATGTGCAATGGGAACTTCAGAAGTTCAGGCGAAGATGCATTGCATTACTACCCTGATACAGTTCTTGTATTTTAATCATTTACTTATATTTTTTATATATTTATATATTAAATTCCTCATTTTATTTTCCATTTTTTTAAGAATTGGTCTCATCTTTCTTTGCATGCTTTCCCGGTACTGTTTTTTTAAAGGTTATTCCATTTAGTTTAACAACACTGTGCTTGTTGAGAGCAACAGGATTGTTGAGAGTATAAGGAATTGAAGGTATATGGAGTCTTTATGTATATATAAAGGGAAAGACAGGGATCTTGTGGCTCCTTAGGTTAAGCAAGGTGTGTACATGGAAATCAAGGGTAGAATATATTAAGGGATTGGTAAACAATTCTCCACAGTGGAAGTGAAATTTATACTTGGTGAAAAGAGCATCCGCTTTAGAAGTGTTCGGATGAAAAAGGCGAATAGTAGTCGAAAGTATTGGATATAAGTCTTGCAGTGGCGTATAAAGCCGGCATTGCTGAAATTTTCTTTTCTGCACCAGAACATTGTCAAGCATTCAGCGGTTTATGTATAAATAGTTGCTATGACCACATTCTGTTAAGGAAACCTCTTACTGTGAAAGAAGTTTTTCATGAGAATGAAATAATACCTCGAATACAAGCTTCCTGAGCAAGACCAATCTCGACTAATCCTTACAAGGAAATAAAATCACTATTGAACGGTAGATGTCAATAACGAGAGTTTGCCAGCAGTTAGGAAGGTGATCACGTTAAATATTTCATTCACATGTATTCTGTTTTACACAAAGGCAGAGAGAGAGAGAGAGCAATATTTAGCGGAAAGTTCGTTACGACGGAGGGTATTTCATTAAGCTAAAAACCAGATATAACCTTCGTAAAAGGGTCAGGTTATGTTTGGAAAAGATTTTGGATATATGCCCATTACCTATATCGTTTATAGAAAAGGGAAGGAAGGGATGATAAATAATGGACTGGAATACGTACGGTTCGATAAGCTTTATATATTACTTGAACTCTGAAGACTATTAGAGAAACGTGAGGAGCTGGAGCAGAAAAATAAAAAGTCCAAGTAAATGATTACCAAAAGGGCCTGAATAAGATTAAATACTGACCGAGACTTCCTTTAAAACTGACTACAAGTATTTGCCGAATAATACATCCACGTTCAAAAGCTGAGTGGTTTAACAAGAGACGATCGGCCATGCGTTAAACGAGTCGTTTTTCTTCGGATTTTTGTCTCCGGTCCGCGTTAGCAAGCCACCAGGTTTTTGGCATCTTCGACTAAGGGCCAAGGACGAGGTCCCGTTGAGTTTTCAAGTTTGCTGAGTTTATTCTTAATGACTCCTGAGTTTTGTTTATGATTCCTGTGCTTGCGTCTAATTGTTGATGTTCCTTTTTAGTTTTCTATGAAAGAAAAACTGTTGAGATGGCCATTTGTTTGACTGTCCACACTTTCTCTATCCTCCCTCAGGTCTTAAAAACTACCGAGACTGGAGGGCTGCAGATTGGTATATTGATCTCCACCCTCCAATCATTAAACATACCAAATTGAAGCCCTGTAGTCTCAGTAGATTTTTTCTTTTTAATCTAAGGTTAAAGTTATCCAAGATCGTGCGTCTGGCACCGCTATAGATGCCACCACAAGCCACTATCGGGTTGTATCTGAAAGTTTCATAGGTCACGGCTGAGAGTTTCTTGGTACGGGGCTGGGAGTATTACACAGCATTATACGCCGTACAGAAAACTCGATTGTTTCGAAGAAACTTCGGCGCCTTTTTTACTTGTTTAAGCATAGTAGGCAGTCTACCTTTGTGTTAATCATAGTAGGCAGCTGCCTTTGTTTAATCACCACAATTCTTGCACCTAATGAATATGTGTTGAAGTGGCTTTCTGTTTTTTGTGCTTTTATATTATCGTTTACATTTTGCTGTAAGTTCGTTGTCTTATGTATTTCTCTTTGTTCGATTGTTTTCTTCTTATTTTTAGTTTATTACGTTTGAACTACTGTGAATTTTCATCACATCACCGTAATTCATATACATGTATTAAGCTATAAATGTCCTTTAATATCCAATTCGCTCTCTTCTTCTTCTTCCCAGCTTGTTCCCATTTTTATATGGGGTCGCCGTTTCGGATGAGCCGTTTCCATCTATTTCTATCTTGTGCTTCTGCCTCATCAATTCCCTTCTCATTTAAGTCTCCTCTCACACAGTCCTTCCATCTCTTTCTTGGTCTCCCTCTTTTTCTTCTTCCTTGCACCTCCACCCCCATAGTATGTCTCCCAGCGTGGTCCTCATCTCTCCTCAACAGGTGTCCATAACATCTCAGCCTCCCCTCCTGCACTTTCTTTGATACTTCCACCACCTTAGTTGACCCCCTTATGTAGTCATTTCTGATCCTATCCACTCTTGTTACCCCAGACATCCACCTAAGCATTCTCATTTCTGCCACATCCATCTTCTTCTGCTCTGCTTTTCTCATGCTTGCTGTTTCCGTACCATACAGCATTGCTGTTCTTACCACCGTCTTGTGAAATTTTCCTTTTAACCTAAGCGGCACTCTTTTGTCACAAAGAACTCCCGAGGCCGCTCTCCAGTTGTTCCAGCCTGCCTGTACCCGATGTTTTACTTCTTCTTCCATACTTCCTCCAGCGTTAACAAAAGATCCCAAATACTTAAACTTATCAACTCTCCTTATTTGCTCTCCACCAAGCTGAATACTTTCTCTATCATCGCCCTCAGTGGTAGTACACATATATTCTGTCTTGGATCTACTTATTCTCATTCCTCTGTCCTCCAGTACTTGTCTCCATCTTTCCAATTTCACTTCCAGATCTTCCCTGCTCTCTGCACACAGAACAATATCATCCGCATACAATATGTTCCATGGTACTGTCTCCCTTACTTCCTCTATTATAACATCCATCACTATGTTAAAGATAAATGGGCTCAGAGCCGACCCCTGGTGTAATCCTACTCTCACCTCAAAACCTTCTGTCTCCCCAACACTGCTCCTCACTCTGGTAAATACATTCCGGTACATCTCTTGTATCAATCGCACATACTTCTCTGGCACCATCTTCTCCCTCAGGCTCCTCCATACCTCTTGTCTCGGGACTCGGTCATAAGCTTTTTCAAGGTCAATGAATACCATATGTAGGTCCCTTTGTCTTTCCCTGAATTTCTCCATTATTTGCCTCAGACAAAATATATCATCTGTTGTTCCCCTTCCCTTCATAAATCCCATCTGCTCTTTACCTATTTGTACTTCTTCTCTCAGTCTAGCATCTATCATCCTTTCCAATTCGCTCTACCTCGGACTTAATATATTTTCATATATCTTAACCAAAGAGGAATTTTTCAGTTGATAATATATTAATTCCGAAGTAGAGCGAATTGGGTATTAAAGGACATTTGTAGCTTAATGCTTGAACCTCGCATGATATAACTGCATCTTTATTCCGCTCTATTCAGTTCGAATAGTCAAAAGGTCACTTCACATTTTTTATTTTTTATATATATGATGTTATATATATATATATATGATATATATATATAATATATATATATATATATATAATTATATATATATATATATATATATATATATAATATATATAAATATATATATAGATATATATATATATATATATATATATATATATATATATATATATATATATATATATATATATATGATAATATATATATATATATATATATATATATATATATATATATATATATATATATATATATATATATATATATATATATATTACGAACACATACAGATGCTTCTCTTGAATCCAGTAATTCAAATACCATCCTAAGGTTTGCAGTGCTCTGAATTGTGAGGTTTAAGAACCGAAATCGAGATGGCATCGCAAAAGGAAGATTTTTGTGTTGGCTTCTCGGAACGAACATTTTTCGGTTGGCAATGTCTGCTGAATATTATACCACCTTCTATGTTTCCTTCCTGTGGATGCCATTTGGCAAATTGAATTCTGTGTTCTTTCGGAAGAGGCCTCTTTTCATTAAAGGATTTCTGGGATACCTCATGCCCTCCTACTCTCACCTTTCCAATTTAATGTTCTTGAATTACGTTATATTTGCTGTTTTGAATAAATGTTCGATGAAAGATTCATGCATGCTACAGTATAAAGTCTGTACATTTTCTCTTTTCTAAAATTACGTATAATTTCACACAATGAGACGACTACTTTTCCGATCGTCTTATTGTTTAGAATTTTTCATTATTCTTTATTTTAGTTTACAGTCCATTTTCGACAGTGGTTATCCCATATTTAAACCCGATTCTTTCCTTAATCGGTTATCATGTACATTTTCTCTTTTCTAAAATTACGTATAATTTCACACAATGCTTTATAAATATTCAGAGACGACTACTTTTCCGATCGTCTTATTGTTTTGAATTTTTCATTATTCTTTATTTTAGTTTACAGTCCATTTTCGACAGTGGTTATCCCATATTGAAACCCGATTCTTTCCTTAATCGGTTATCATGTAATCCGCTTAAATAATTTATGTGAGTCTCGTTGCAAATAGTTTGGTTATGAATTTATTCTTTTACACTGTTCTGATATTCCTTCTGTCTCCAAGAACTTTCCGTATTTATTGGTAACTTAATTAAATCTTTTGTTCCGCTCTTGTGTCTCTCTGATAACTGCATATTTACAAAGCCAGTTTCAATGCGTTCCAAATATGCATATATTCTTTATCTTCTTATGAAGTGTTTTTTCGTATCTCTCCCCATTTTTCAAAGAAATGAATGGCTGAAAATGCTCCAGTGGTCGGCTTTATAACTGAATTTTCATCATAGCAGCTTCAGTTGTTCCCTTCTTTAATGTCATCCTTCAACTTTCGTCTAATTTCTATCCTTTTCTACTAATATTCTAGACAGTTTTAATACCCTGTCTTTATATCCCACCTACCTTATTCATCAAAAACCCTTTTACAGCCGTGAAAACTCTTTCCAAACGCCACTAACCTTTGTATCAGTACTCGTTTATCTTCGTTATATCTGTTTCATTTCATACTTCTTCCCTTGTTTTTTAGCTTTTCGTTTGGCTAACGTTTGTCTGTATTTATTTTTATCATTGTCCATCTATTTTATTGCAAATTAAGTGTTATATCCAGTATGACAATAAACAATACTTTGTGTTGCAAGTTTAGTTAATAAAATAGTTTCATCCTGAATCAAGTTAAAATAATAATCTTCTTAACTCTCTCTCTCTCTCATGGAGAATTCAGAAAACTTCCGTGACAATTATCCCTGGTGATAACTCACAGCATCTTCATGTAAAGTCTGGTGGCATCTCAGTGGTTCGCTCTTGGAGGATCCCGGAGAAGAGAACTACTTTCCTCGTCTGCCTCCAGCTTTCCCTTTGGCGCTTTTTGGAATGACTGTCGCGAAAGGTGCCCCTGATAGAGTTAGATTGCACTTCATTATCCCCCAGTTCGCGATGGACCGGGATGGTTTTTCGTTGAGATATGGTTTTCTGTTTATAGAGAAAAGGAAATTTTCTCCAGTTCTGTAAACTTGGAAACTTGTATAACTTGGAGGTGTGGAATTTTGAAATCTGTGAATGAAAAACTAAATTATCTAGAAATATAGGATTAAAACTGGGGTGTCATCTTCGGGTCCTATTTTATGTATTAGGTCGGTGAACACACTGCTGATCTCAAAGTATGCACAGCAAATATTCTAGGACCTCCTCTATCCAGTCGGTGAGAATGTCGATGTCATCTGAGAGACGATGGGCTTAAGGGGATTGCCTTGATCAGTCACCTTTCATGTTTGGGAATTTTATGACGTCTTGATGATTGCTGCTTATGGTCACAAGCATGACGTCATCCTGAGGTCCTAAATTGGGTCTTGGTCAATTGGAACCTGGAAGTGTCCAAAAGGATACCGTTAATCTTTGCACAATGTTTAGTTTTACTCATCACTGATTAGACCGATGATATATCGAGCTTCAAAACTGTGTTTACACAAGCAATGTTCGCGTCCGATGCTTGAATGCCAGAGGGTGTAAACCCAGATTGTAAGTCAATGGTCACTAGAAAATTCAAAGGTGGGGAAATGTTGTTTGTGACAAACAGCAATAATTGGTAGAAAGATGTCTGCATATTTTACACCATAAACTGACAGATGATAACTGGAAAAATCTACAATAATATAAAGACTTGCAAAAATTTTATTGATGCCGCTAAAGCAAATGCTTTATATATATATTATATATATATATATATATATATATATATATATATATATATATATATATATATAATATATATATATATATATATTATATAATATATATATATATATATATATATATATATATATATATATAAGATAGACTAGTAAGGGGGCTCAAGCCCTACAGATATCACAAGGCGGAGAGGTAAAGGCATGTCTCAGAGTACTACATAATTTATTGCCGGCGTTTTCGATGTCGGCAATAAATTATGTAGTACGCTGAGACATGCCTTTACCTCTCCGCCTTGTATATTATTATATATATATATATATATATATATCAATATATATAATATATTATTATTAATATATTATATAACAGCGCATTCAACAACAACAACACACATAACTCAGTACTCTACACATATACCTATTATATATATTATATAATATAATATATACATTACCTATATCTACGATATATATAATTAATACAAATAATTTTATTTATAATAAATAATAAAGTTAGTTATAATAAGTATTAGTTATATATATACATAATTATATATATATATATACCGCTTTATAAATAAATTTGAGTATAAATTGGGAAAATATACCTAATTTATATATTACTAATTTATTTACTATAATATTTTTTATTCAAACAAAGTTTTCACCAAAATCACCAAGAATAATTATGTGTGTATATATATATATATATATATTATATATATATATATATTATATACTATATATATATTATTATAATATATGTATATATATCAAAAGGATTTAATAACTGTATTCCTCCTTCATTTCTTTATTTCGAAATCTTTTTTTTTTTTCACAAAACGTTTTGGAGATAGGAAGTTCCGCAAAGAGGATTTTGGGACCATGTTCTTTCCTTCTCTCTCTCTCTCTACTGCTCTCTCTTTCTTTCTCTCTTCTTTTTCTCTAATTCAATGTATATACATATATATATATATGATATACTATTATAGCATATATAGTTACCAAGAACAACAATTTTTGCTTTCGTAAAATTGTGCATTTTGCGGGAAAATATCATTATGTTTTCTTAAAGATGAATACCGCTTCCTTATTCCGTATTAAAGCGACGTAAGTTTTCTATCAAATATTATTTTTCTTTCAGGTCAAATGTCTAGTTTTACCTCAAAACAATACCCATTTTTCCTTATAGAAACGAATAGTTCTTATTTCCATTTTTATGGCATTTCCATGTGTGAATTATCATCGTAATAGCAAAGAGTTTAATTATTTAAAAGTCCCTTGATATTGCACGAGTGGTTAGAGATCTCATTTTATCCTATTCACGACACGTAGACTATTCTCTGATTGACTAGAATTTCCATCGAGAGGTTTTAATAACCAATTAAGCTGTTTTGCAGCAACATCAGATGTCAATCAAACGGGTTACATAGTAATGAAGCGGCCCTTCTTGTGACATACTCAGCCTGGCAGCATGTGGGCTAACTAGTATCCTGAACTTTTACTCCTTTGTTATTGGAACAATAATTTGTTTTTACTGAATACTTTGCTTCACTTCAGCTTTCACCTAAGCCACTGTATTCCAGCTGATCTTTATGTGAATAATGATGTTCAAATTTAAAGTAACGTTACCGAGCACACAGCACACATATGAAATATATATATACATATATATATATATATATAATAATATATAATATATATTATATATATATATATATATTTGTATTGTCTTTACATCCGCTAGACCTATGTAAGTTTCTTCTGGCTTATGCTATGTCACTCAACACCTACCCACGCGGTGATATCGGTGTATGTTTTACTACAGCAATGATTTTTGTATTAATTTTTGTATCTTATTTTGAGCACTGAGGCGTAAATATAATCAAATTGGACTTGAAAATATGGTTGCAATTAAACTCAATATCATCCATTATGCAAGCTTTGAATGATTTTTCTTATCTTTATAACTCTTGATCCTAGGCTTGATGAAGATTTTTTTGTCGAACGCATTGGCGCTGAGTAAACGAAAGTTTTGGAAATGCCACCTAATTTCTGTTTTAGTTACTATTTTGTTCTGTCCAAACCACCTTCGGGCGGGGCTTTTCTGACTAACCGGCAGATTTTTAACTACCTCTACCGTTTGTGTATTCGTCCGACTCCGGTGGTGGCACTATTTCAGGTCCCGTCAACATATTCCCGAGCTGTAACTATCCCTGAAAAAAGCGGGACCGCCATTAACTTAAAAAACTAACCATAAAACTCTTCTTGAAAACCATCTTATCATGTAGTTGCTACATTGAACTAACCCAATCTAACCTAACCTAACCTAGTGGCATGATGTTGTGGATGAATCCGCTGTGCAAAAAAATTCCAGCAGCACTATCCGCTTTAGGCCTACTGAAAGCCATCAAACACAATGCGATTCGTACGTCTATCTTGCACGGAAGCTGAGCCACCCTCTGCTGTCTTGAGCCTTTTCATTCCATCTGCCCATTGTTTCTTTTCTCTCCTCCAAACGCTTCCGATTTGTATTATCCATTCTCCTCAGATGACCAGAACATCTCAAAATAGCCTTGCTCACTGTTTCGCCTTCTCTAAAAATTTGACCTCTCCCTTAACGCATCTCCACATTTCTCATCATTTCAGTTTTCCTTAAACAATGCCAATGATGCAATTCATCTCTAAAGCTTCCACCTACTATCATTAACATTCAATGTTCACGCCTTCACATCCTTAGAGGAGAGATGGCTCAACAATATTCTCATACTTCCTAATTTTCTTGTTTCACCTGGTTCTCTCATACTATCGTCATCCAAGGTATTGGGTCCAATATGCTTATAAGAATCTACTCTTTCTCTCATACTATCATCACCCAAAGTATTCAATCCCATATGCTTATAAGAATCTACTCTCTACTTCCATAATAGCATTTATTGCTCCAAACAACACCGTACTGAAACATTAACAAGTACCGTCGACATAATACACGATAAGCTAAATATGTACACCACTATTCCAAGTTTTGCACGTAATACGAAAAATTGAAATACCTTTTAATTAACAAAAAAAATATAATTTTCGTCTTTAGTTTTAGTCGCATATTCAAGAAAGATATGATCAAGACCAATTTTGGTAATAAAAGATAAACCAAAACCTGTTGTAAATATCATGATGCTATGAACATTATTACATGTGACCTATGAAACAAAAACAAAGGATTAAACCAAAATCTCAAATATGCTTAGATGAGTTTAAGTATAGCTTTTTCTAGCAAAAATATCGGAGATTAAAAGTAACGAAAATCAGGGAATAAATAAACAAACAGATAAATAAAAGTACATAAATAAAAAACACTATAACGAACATTCAAATAGATCATAGTAATAATGTAGATAAAGGAATAATTAAAGATAAATGAATAAAAAATCCATCGGTGAGACTTCTACAGTGAAACCAACTGCACTAATACAGCTGCTCATTTATCCCGATAAATATGTATACAGATTTTGATAGTCAGCAGTGGAGAAATTCACATCAATTTTGAGCAGCCGCGGATATTGTGCAAATCAATTAAGCAGAGGGGCAATGCCATAATTGCATTCGCATCAGTGGACACAATTAGATAATAAAGGGAGGCTACCAGGTACAACGTTAGGGTACAGTTATAGTTGAGCAATATTAATATACAAATATAGCAAATGGTGTGCGCTTCAATTACCATTAAGACTCAGAATTTTGTCTTTTATTTTCTAGTATGATATTAAACATCTCCCAATTTTATATATATAATTATTTATTTATTCATTTTTACAAAACCAGAGATAATTTATTGAAATTCCTGTCACGTACTGGAAAAATTCGTATTCTTAATCGTCAGGTCAGTTTCGGGTTCAGTTTACTTGTTTTATATACCTGAGAGAATCGAATGCGTGGAGTACCAAAGCTGGAGGCGATTAGCGAAACCTTTGGTATATTCTCAAGGATTAACAGGTGGACTTCCTTTGTCTTCTAATGAGTTAATGCTTGAATAAGCGTGATAACATTATAGAATTATGTTAGATTATTAGAGAAGCATAACAGTGATAAGATGGTAAAGATAAGCAAAAACAAAACAATACAAAACAAAAAACGAAGATACTTAGACGAGCAGGTAAAGACACGGGAAAGAACTGAAGACAGAATTCGGAAATGTGCCATTGGGATGTACTGAAAGTTAGTCGAGTAATAATCTAAATGGAAAAAACTTAGAAACATCTACAGTTTTACATCTCAAACACAAATATAGAAATTTTAACGTTTAATCTAATTATTTAGGGATATGTATGAACTACGTAGTCGTAACCACAAATCAATTTTAGAATTATTTAGTCAAGGAAATAGGAGAAACATTATGGCGAGCATTTCGCTACCTTTTTAAATATGAACTCGAAAACGGTAAATAAATATATCAGAGTAACTAAACAACCGACGAGTGAAAATGATTTAATGAATCAATAAATGATTCTACAGGTTCAACAGAACAACTCGAAATAACTGGGAGACTGAGATATAAAGAAATTCGTTACTAATCTTGCCTTAACCAAACCAACGAATATATAGTCTTTCCGTTCGATAGCATTTTACCAAAGGCTTCTAACAAATATGAGTCTTAAGAAGGTAGATTAGAAATGTAAACTCGAAGGGATTGTTGTTAGGGTAGCTAATTATCATAATTTGCACACATTTATATGGAAAATGTCTGAAGCGCTGCATTGTTGAGCCAACTTTCACAGAAGGGAAAGCCCACGTCGAAAAAGAAACTAAATTGATAGGAAGTCACTCTATGATCTGAATAGAAAAATAATTATCTTTTTATATCAACAATCTATCGAGTAGACAACCCCTATTACTTTACACTAGTAATAATGCAGAGTAGGAAAATCATTTCAAGATTTGAAGTAAATGGATCAGCCTATTTTTGGCACTGGATAGTTTGACAACATAGCACCTCGACAAGACGCCAATACACCATGCTTTAAATGTTTAATTAACTAATAAAAAGATGTCACCTATATATTTAAATCAAATAACTTTTGGTGGCACGATCCCTGATAATATCCGTTATTCACAAAGTATCTTTCTCTTGAAGAGGTCCTCGTTTTTGTCTGAAATGATTCACATCTATTATCTATACAAGGAAAAATCTTAGCACTGCTCTCTGTATCTTGTGTATGTCAGTTTGCATAAATATATTGATTATCGGTGTCCATACGTAAAGCTGAAACCACTTATAAGCATTGCTTTTATATTTTACCTTGGACTGAGAAAGATGTCACAAGAAAAATATATCTAACGATAGCACACTGC
>NC_087210.1:16298931-16306431 GCF_015104395.2 Macrobrachium nipponense | reverse complement strand
CATGATAAAGACTTTTTTTAAATATGATTAAAAATAATAGAAAAAGGAAATTAAGAGGGCAGTTACCTAAAATATGATGTATTCATGATAAAGACTTTTTTTTAAAAATATGATTAAAAATAATAGAAAAAGCAAATTAAGAGGGTAATTACTTCTAATATGATGCATTCATGATAAAGACTTCTACGGGAAAAAAGAATTTGGGTATTAAAGGGAGATATGAGTATTCGATGTTTATGTCGTAAAAGTTTGACTTTGAAAATGGCTTGATATCAAGTTTACACAGTAACGATTTCTTATGAAATTGAAAAAAGATCCTTTTTTTCTCGCTGATGTAAATAGCATACGGAGCCGTAATCCGCTGCATCTGATCGCTCTCACGACAGTGGAAGAACTGCAAGGATTCCAAAATATAAACGGAAAGTAACAAAGGATGACGTATCCAGGTGAGTTTACAGTAAGGTATTTCCCACAGTATAATGTCCGAATAGCATTAACAGGAAGCATTTACTGTGAGGGGATAATCCATTTTTTTTTTTTTTTAGTTTTAATGTTTCATGACACAATCATATCAATTTTATTACTTATCACCTCCAAGTCGTATCAACTTTTTCATTATTTTACTGAAGTTTATAGTTCTTTTGCTGCAAGCTTCATTTTATACCACCTAGGTGTGTTTAATTGCATACCAGTTCGTTTCTTGCTTGAATTGTTTTCACGACTCGAGTGTTTAATTACCTACCATCTTTTTTTGCCCTCAGCTTTGCGAATCTTCATTGCGCTTTACCTCAAAGGTAGTTTAGTTATTTACTTCTAATCTCAGTTTTCATACTTTTCAGCTGTGTGTGTTTTTCTTTTCTGGCTCTCTGTTTGATAAAGACTGTTTTGTGACCAATAACATACAAAAGTTAGTAATTTCAAACCTTCTTTTCTATATAAATAGAAAAATTTATCTTTGCATTAATTAGAATCGTTGAATTTAGAAACAAATCATTTATCATTTCAGATTTTTTATGTTTTTTTCATTAATCAATAGCTCTTTCGAACGGACATGCAGTGCCTGACACGAGGGGAACAAAACAGAGGTCATAGTACAATCAACTGTGTTTGTTTTAGGATGGAAAGATGGACATAGATCGATATGCAAGACACGAATGAAGTTACGAAACATTTAGCTGGAATGCTGACATTGTAATGCATCCGCTAATAATAAAACATTTAACACAACATTAATATGAAAGATAATATATGGACAAGATGTGTGACGTCTGCTGTGTTTCTTGTATGGGCATGCTTGACGTGTGCAGAGATGCTTGTTATGAGGAGATTAGTCGGCCAGGCAAAATGTACTGTGTGTGTGGGTTCGTGTAGAACCCTACAGGACTACCCCTTATGGAGATATGCTGGCTGTAGATGGTCGATGGAGACCCATGTAGTAGTTCAGCCGTCTGGTAGACCTTACGTCGTATGGTCCCGAGTAGGCAGGGGCGAGGGAGGTTATGTGTGCGTCTAACTGTATGGATGCGTATTTTGCGTTCTGCAGTTCTTTGGGGACACACACACACTCTTTCCTCGGCCATGTGGTAATTCATTTTGGCCGGCATTATCCATTCTAATGCAGTGCTTCTGCTGGAGATGCACTGAATGCCGCGTGTTGTGATGTTCTCTGGCCCGGTAAGACCCAAGGTACTTCCTTTCTCCAACTCCTGTCTTGACATCTATTGGTGAGTTATGCTTCCAATGACCACTGTAGCCTTTCAATGATGCTGTTAGCTTCTGGGTTGTAAGTCGTCATGTCTTTCATCTTTGTCCATGTGTATTATCTTTCTCCTCAAACTGTCTACTAAGGCGTTCTATAAGGCAGACATGAAGTTGCCCCCTCCCCACCCCCCTCCGCCCTTGTCGCTTGAGGTGATCTGTGGGACTCCATGTCTGCTTACCCATCCAACGAGAGCTTTCACACAACTCTTTACCATCTGTTACCATATTGGTATTGCTTCAGGAAGCCTGGTATGTCTGTCGATGATGGTGAACAGGTGATAGTACCCCTCGGAGGGGGTAGAGTCCTACTTGCCTTGTTATTTTTGACGTCTGACAAGGAAGGCATTCTCTCGTACAATTTTTTTGTCCATTTTCATTTTATTATGCTTAAATTCAGGTAGTTTCCCAACCTGATGGGTGGGACAGGTTGTGGGCAAGGTTGAAAGCCTTTCTGCTGAGGCTTTCTGACAGGTAGAGGCGAGGCCGTCTAGTACTTGTTGATAGGTGACTCTGTTGTTGTGCTGACCATGTGTCTGCTGTCTTTGTGAAGTCGTGCACCAAGGGTTGATGGCCATTTTTATGGCAAACTGCAAGGAGTTCCCCGTCAAATGCGGAGCACTTTTGTTCCACTGATGTAGGATACGTGGATGGGGGTGACCGGTCCCTCTGCGTCGCTATCAGATTCCATGTAGGTTGACTGGTGCTATTGGTGGCCAGGTGGGCTCTGCTGCCATATGGGCCATGTGTACTGCATCGAGTAATTTTACTGATTTATTCAAACATCAAACAGAGCAGGAATGTAGTGCCTGACATGAGGCAAACAAAACATAGATCATAGTACAGTCAACTGTGTTTATTGAAGGACAGAAAGATTGATATACAAGACATGATTGAAGTTTTGATACATATAGCTGGAATGCTGATATTGTAAGGCGCATGTGCTAATAGTGATAAATTTAACATACCATTAATATGATTGATGATATATGTACAAAAGATGTGGGACGTCTTCCGTGTCTTGCATGCGCATGCTTGGCCCGCAGAGATGCTTGTTGTGAGGAGTTAAGGCGTCTAGGTAAGATGGACGGTGTGTGGGTCTGCTTGGGTCCCTGCACTGTTAGGACAGTCGTAAGACTAAACCTCTCCTTGTCTTACCTTCTTTTACAGCAAGTGATTTTCCCTGCAAAACCGCACAGGTTTAAAGTTAGATTGATTCAGTACAGTGCAAGTCAGCAATAGTATAAACAAAATCATATCTTCATGTATACATGCACACACCCACAACAATAACTTCCTTGTTTATCTTAACGTGACAAGTGTTTTAAAACCCCATTCTTTCTGAGAAAGGAGCAGAAACAACAGTAGGAGCAGAATTGGGCGTCTTGGTGCAAGAGTTATCAAAGGAAATCGTTAAGGAATGAAATTTTTCAATATCATGAGTTTTTCAGCAAAGACTGAGACATAACAGGGATTTCATCAGCTTTTCTGCTCCAGAGATATGAAAAACAATTTCCTTCGGAATAGCAATGCGTACCCACTGAGGTATATACCAAGACTTTCTGTCTCTTAGGATTATTCAGAACAATATCATCTGAGATAAAGAGAGAGAGAATTTTCTACCACTAGCGATCTAAACCTTAGTATTGTATTCTCAAAATGATATATATTTATGCATCAACTTTTACGTTCGAACGATAACAACGAATGATCGTGATCTAACTTCCAAGAAAGACAATCACTCGATAATTGACTTTCTTTTGGAAATAGATCATGGTATCTTAGATCCTCCACGATCGTGTTTGAAGAGAAAAAAGGGTGTCAGTGCATACGAGATTAAAGGACCAAGTCAAGAGCATCTTGGCCTGAATATGCATCAGTTCTAACCCTCCACTGGACCTCGCACTTTCAAACTCGCTCATTTACATAACAGGAAATATATGCAGATTTGCAAAAAGGAGGAAGGGATAGATGATTGACATATCGGTTTTTAAGCATTGAAAATTAGTAATTTGAAAAACTGTCTAGCTATATATGTATCTCTATCTATCAGTGTGTACAGATGCTTTTACTCCACTAATTGGATCATGTAAGTACTTCATCTGCCTGACAAACAAATATGGCCAATTTCACGTTCGTATAGCAATTGATAAATATGCACAATCGTGCAGCAAAACGACTGCACTTTACCAGAAATAAACTGAATATAACCAAAAAAATACTGAACGTAGCCCAGTGACCGAGAATAATGAAAAAAATAATATAGTATCTGAGAATTCAAATTGCAAATCTTGATTGAGAGGAAAAAAAAATAATGATGGTAATGTTTATAAGGAAAAGAAAACAAATGCGTTTTTTTTTTAATGTAGAAAAGTAGAAAACTTTAGAATGCGGTTTGAAAAAAAGAAAACAAAAATGTGAAAGTTAAGAAAAAGATCTAATTGAAATATAATAGATAAAAATATATATAGATGATTATTATACAGAGTGAATTGCTCCAATGTAGCATTAATTTTGCTTGTAAAATAATGGCTTAAATGGAGGAACATATTAATGGCTTAAATGGAGGAAAATTTTGAGTTATTCAAATTTGTCACTAGAAGCGGAATAAAATTTACAGAAAGAGAAGGGAAACAAAAACAAATATGCTTTAGTCATCAACAGGATGTCCGACTGTGTATGGAGTTGTGTGTGTGTGATAACAGATAGAGAGAGCGTAATAAAAGTAGAATAAATATGTTTAATAGTTTATAAAGAGAAAATTTGTAGAATTCCAAGATTTCTTTGGAAAATCATACCTTTCATAAAAGCTTAAAAATGAAAAAATTATTATTATTATCTTGAGGGTAAAAGAGAAGAATAGAAGAGAGGAGGGTAAAAGAGAAGAATAGATGAGAGACAGGGAACATGTTCAAATGATATTTTTGTTACACTCGCTCAGAATTTCCCTTAAAGAAAACAAAAAAAAAAAGGCCAGAGACTTGAAAATGGTTCTCTCAGCTGAATATCCGCTCATAAGAATCGGGGTCGTTGGCCATATTAATATTTTTCGTGGATTTTCAGAAGACAAAGGTCAACTTAAAGAAATGGCAAGGCGCTCATTTGTACACCATGTCACCTGTTCGTGCATTTGTGTTTATATTTCTGTGTGATCTTTTTTGTTATTAGTCCGTGCCTTTATGGAAATAAAAGGAAGATCGTGAATTTCAGTGATATAGACACCAATAAGCATGAGGATAGGCCTCATCGCACTCGTTGCCTCAGCTAGGAGCCCAGTTACATGTTATAATTCGACTTTTTTTATTCATAGAATTGGTTATAAGCCCCTTGTCCAACGTGAGATACCAACTTCGTCATTCTCTACTAGTCCAGTATTTATTTTATATGCTAGGAGAAAACTTTCGAAAGGATGTGCGGCTCTGTCTTCTGTTTTATGCTTTTCTTCAAACAAACTTTCTCTTTTTTTCAACCATTATGTGTATTAGGACTTGATACTGATAATTCGATGTTTGTGAATGAATGACTTTCAGAAAAATGATAGTTATGTGACTACGTTTTTCTCAAGAGTAAGTTCCTTTTTTGTTTTTTATAATCTTATGTTATTTGTACTTGATGTATTTTTATTTTTTTTTGTAGGCCATGTACTTACAAGAACAAAAGAGATTACTATCTACTTTGTATATTTTGTATAATGGTTCTTTTTGGAAAAATTTGTACTCATAGTTGTATATTTTTGTCAATGAAATAACTAACTAACCAACTAACTAGGAACTTTTGACCCAAAGGAAAAGCTAGAAATATTTCAAGAAAACAGCTCTTTATAGCTTAGTGTCAACAGGACCAAATCACCAGGGCCGGTCTGCTCTTGAGGTCTGTGTATCCTCCGATTTTGCCTAGCTAATTGAGGAACTAACGGACATTTCTGGTGATAGATTAGACCTCATATTCACAGATGCTCCAGCTATTGCGAAGTCCAAGGTCTGTGAGTATGTAGGCACATCTGATCTGTCAATCAGTCTATTCCTAATTCCACCATTGGAAAAACGGTCTGGTTAAAATTCAGAGCAATTGTGATCGCATTATTGAAGCTTGTCAGTCACTTAATATTTCAGTTGCTATATTAGATCCTGATCCCAAGTAGAAGCTAAATGAAATGCTGTTGGCTATTTTAATAAGATGTGTCCCAAGAAAAGTCATCAAATCTAGGAAAAATGACCAGCCGTGGTTTGATGATACATGCAGACGAGCCTACCATGCATGACAAACCGACCAAATTCAACGCATGGAGGGAAAATACAAAAATTCTTTAAAGAAGAAAATTGAATGAATTACTCAGCCTCATCTGTGGTGGACCTAATTGGCAACATCTTATCTTGGCTCATGCTCTTCTTCCATTCCACAACTACTAACAGATGATGGTAGATTGGTTACTGGCCCTAGAGAACTAGTAAATACTGAAGGAGGTGGATAGCTGAACCACATGGCGCAATTGATTTGAGGTTCATAGGAGTAATAAATACTACTGACAGTTGAAAAACTGTGAATAGTGAATAAACTGAGAGACAAAGTTGGTTTGTGAAGTAAGCGCAGACAGAAAAAAACACACATACTTACAATATAAAAAAAACTAACACGGTTGATATATATAAGTCATTATTTCTTTGGTAAGCAAACTTTCTGGGGAATGCATAAACATTGGCATTGGATATCCTAGGGATGGCAATGGAAATCTTGAATGTACCCTATTATTTTTGTCAAATTGGTTGCGACCTTACAAGAATATATTTTATCAAAATGTATCTCTAGCCTCAGAAATGTGGCACCACAGCGGTTAATGAAAAAAAAAATTGTTTTATTATTTTGGATCTGGCATGGTTTGGAGATCGAATACCTTTCTGTAATATCCTTTTATTTGCAAAAAAAAAAAAAAAGAAGAAAAAGAAAACAGATCCTAAACGGGGAGAGAGTTACGAAAACCAATTTATAGTTTTTAAAAAAGAAGGCGATCTTCACCTCACAGGACAATGCAGAGGTAAAAATGGAGTGGAAAGGAGTGGAAAAGAATAAATTATTTCAGCACAATACAAAAAAGAATAAGACTGAAAGGACGAGAATACAAAAGGAAGGATATAAGAAACCAAAGGGATTAACTCCATATATAAAAAAGTGGGCAGCCTACCTACCACCGGAGAGGATCCATTGTTATATTAAAATAACTAGCAATCCCAGAGTAATAGCGTGATAAATGACAATGTTTTATATATTAGGGATGGAGTAGACAGTATGCACTGATTTTGCAAAACAGCAAAAATAGTGATGTGTTTGACTTTTATACCTACATCGACCGGCAAAATGAGCACATGAAAGCGAAGTAATAGTGCATCACGATGTAATTACTGGTGTATACAAAAATTCACAGCAGCTTAAAATGGAGTTCTTTTTGTCATTTTTAATGAAAATGTGCTATGATACAATGGCTTTCTGTCTGTCCTCATCAAACCCTCTTTTAAAAAAAAACATCTGGTAACTGAATATAGTAAGACAGCAAAAGGAGTGAAAAAATATTCCGGAACATAACTGCATCTTTGAGAAATGGTGATGTCATAAGTTAATAATAAATCTAGTCTCAAATTCATTATGTTGAACTTACTGGAAAACATAATTTGCACGTACCCTCACCAAAGATGGAATAAAATTCCTTCTTGCCCTTACCTATGTCCAGGAGCGCGCTCGCGTGTGTGT
>NC_087210.1:16293619-16298431 GCF_015104395.2 Macrobrachium nipponense | reverse complement strand
GAATCTTTAAAAAAAATCCATGTAGGATAATAATCGTGATAATGAATCTTCCAACGACATTGAGAGCAGGAAACCTTTCGGGAGAAATGTGATATAAAGAACAAAGCTGATCGTCGTTTTTATCTTAGCTGGAAATTCCTTTTAATGTAAAGCGATTTTCACCCAAAGCGAGTGACTGCGCACAATGTTTCAAGAGACACATTATAAGGAATTTCTAAGATCAAGAATAACGTTATTAGCCCGGCTGCGGCCGGTCTCATCTATATTCCATTTTTCTGGAGTGTCGTTTTAGGGAGTTTCTATCCTCGAGATTATTGTTATATCACCGACCAGCTGGGCCAGCTTTTGTTGATGTCACAGAGGTGCTAGTCAGCGCCCTTAGTATTCGTTATTCATTGAAAATTCGAAGTTGATCCATAAGCGAAAAAATAAAGCTATTGTGAGCTTAGAAACGTCATACTCTACGGACGTGTTCGATAAGGCCCGCGTCCTCGGGAGTGTGAAAAATAGCAAAAGACGAAATATGCTTTGTGTGTCGGTGGTCCTTATGGTAAATGCAAAGCTAGTTTCGATGGCGTCTCGTGATCAGATACGGTGATACCGATGCTTATTAGCCTTCTTGTAAATGGATCTTGGTGGCAATGTTTTTATAGAGAAGGCAGTGTCATAAAAAGTGGTACTGAATGTGAAAAGAAAAATAAAACTTATTAGTGTTACAATTATAGCGACAGGGGCACAAATGATTTTGAGCATTTCTCTTTAATAGGGACAAATACAGCAGGTGAAAATTCATCCCCCTTTGCCACTAGCAGCTCAACACGTGCGGGAAATCGTGCAATCCCCATCAGTTTTGCAAACAGCGTCTGCCCAAGTGCCACCATCAGCATGAGTTTCCAATCTGTGAGGGGAACACTCCAGTAGGAAAATGGAAGAAATCATCATAGACCAAGAAAACTGGCCAAGGCTAGAAGGTCGGTCCTCATGTAACTATAAGATGAGGGGTTTCCAAGCGTTGGGAATAAGGCGATTATGTGATCTTCCAGGCACATTGGTCTACGAGGGACAACAACTTGTAGACAGCATATCTCCAAAGAAATATTCCTAGGGAACCCGCCAGGATACAGCTATCTATGGCCGAAGAAACAAGAAGCTGATATTAAGCTACTCGGTTACCTTCAACTGCTAAGTCACCTTCCTCTCTGTTCATGAAATAACCAATATGAGACACAAGTTGCCATGGTAAAGTATTCTGAAGTCGGAACAGAATTAAGATCCTCAGGGGCACGAACCTCAATATTCAGAAAATGTTCGGCTGTCCATGAAATGATATAAAGTCTGCCAGTTTGTTTAAACCAATACAAAGGTAAAGCACACTCCGAACGGGCAATATTTGGATTCCCACCTCAGCATCAGGGCACAGTACGAAAAAATTCGTTGAGTAGATAGGTATCAGAGAACCTGACGTCGCGTCGGGGAGGTAAAGTATTACGGAAAGATTTCCTGTTGTCATTATAATATAAGTTTTTACCCTGTGAACAAGGAAGCCCGCAATACGAGAGAGCATCTCACGAAAGCTCTTTTTGGTGGGAGGCAAGCTGGAGCAGATGATTCTCACTTTGAACGAGAACAAGACGCAGAATGAAAAATATTTGTGGCTTCCGACGACTTTGGTTTTACGGCAGACCACAAGGTCATCTCCTACCCTTTCTGTCTGCCTGGATTACAACAAACGGTAATTGTGGTCTTTACAACTTTGTCGGATTGTCCCCACTCCTTGTTAATGGTTCCTCCCTTTTGTGCGGATTAATACTATGGCAAGTGACTACTCTACAAAGAGAGAAGAGAATATATATAGATTAATTATATTAATATATTATATATATCTATATATATATAATATATATATTATATATATATATATATTATATATATATATATATATATACTATATATATATATATATATATATATATTTCTCTTCTCTCTTTGTAGAGTAGTCACTTGCCATATATATATATATATATACATATTATGTAATATATATAATAATATATATATATATATATATATATATATTATATATATAGATATATATATATATATATATATATATATATATATATATATATATCACGGGGTGGTGAAGTTATAATCAATATATTTCATATTTATTAGTGTTTTCTAATTCCTTATGGCAATTATTTGTAATTGTTTTCTATTAATTTGTAATATCTTCATCAATAACACGACATTTGTACTCAAGAAAGGGGAATTTTTGTTTTTGGGCTTGAAAATGAATCAAAGCTTTCTAGATATTAAATTGAAAATTTTTACTAATTTAAAAAAAGGGTCCAATTTTTACTTCAGCAATAATTATCTGTTAATTCGCGATTTTTTCCTGATTTTTTAGAACATTTTCCTAAGAAATAAACTAGAAAATAAAAATGTCAATATTCATTCATGGAAAGTCAATTTTGCAATGAAATATTAATAGGTTTTGTCTTTATTACAGAAAATCTCCCCTCGTCAGGCAACACAAATATATTAACACCCAAGAATGTCAAACTCTTGACAGGAACAACAATTAGTGAAGGGAATATTTTCCCCAACTATTTTCAGAATTCTTCTAATCTAGAAGGCTCTTGTTCTGATTATTCATCCATTTCAACAGCTCGTACGAATTGCGAAAGGCTTCTCTTCCACAAAACATGAATATTTTGTACAGTCGTCAAGCAACTGGGATAACAATTCCTGTCAGTAATTGTTTCCTCTTTCCTGACTCTAAATGCATTTCCCTTTTCCGACAAAAGGAAATTTTATGCAATAAAACCAAACCTATAAATAACCTATTGTAAAAACGACGTTAATATGAATCATTTTTACTTTAGTTAATTTATGTAGCTAACCCAGTTAAAAGACTGAAAAAATTGTCAAAGTAACACAAAATAAATATAAATTGTTTCAAAATAGCCTAGAAGCGTCTCTCTCTCTCTCTCTCTCTCTCTCTCTCTCTCTCTCTCTCTCTCTCTCTCCTCTCTCTCTCTCGTTTCCCTTCTACCTAATTATGCACTACATATATTGTTTATCCATTTTAATATCAGGCACACTCTTGGTAACTTTCTACATATTTATATTATATTATATATGAACAAACTACACGTAGCACCTTTGTTCACACTGCAATTTCTCCACTGACTATTTCATTTCGCCATATAATGAAAGAAGATATAGCCTTCAAAAGAATAAAATGTCACTGCAAGCTCAAAGTAAATATTCACGAACTGTAACCCAGTACCGATACCTTCCATGAAAAAAAAAGAGAAAAAAAAAAAGCGGAACGCCATATATTAAAAACTAACCATAGAATTTTCCTGAAAACAATCTCAGTATGTTTCCCACACCCAAATTTCAATAGAGAAGTATTTTAAACTGAACTCAACTAACCTAACATAGGGGAATGGTAAAACAAACCGGGGCTGGTGCAATACCAGTATATAAGCATGTCGAGAATTTGCTACCCAGTCAGCTCTCTTATCCAGAAAATCACACATTTTTATTTTCATTATTATTGTTAACGTTACTGTAACTGTTCCGATAATCTTTACTAAAGTAGGTTGGATTTACATTACACCAACTTTTCCGGTATATTACATTGCACGGGCTCTCTCTGTCTCTCTCTCTCTCTGTAATTTAATAACTTGCTCCCTTTTTTTACATCACAAACCGCAGTTTATATGTTTTCCTTCAGTTCTGTAGCCTTCACCGTTTACTTCTCACTCATCTCTCCAGCTTTTACTCCGAACCCTTGGTGGTCACTGTTGGTGAGAACAAGGAAAAATTAGTGTTTTCAATTAAGATAACAGAAAAATAAAGACGTGGAAGTTGTTCTCGAATTAACAACTCGTAGGCTTTACAATAGGCAGTAAAACAAAGTGAACCCTAAATTGAGAACATCACTTCCTTGGCGCTCTGTTCGTAGACGTTTTAGAGGAGGTTAGTCGATCTCCCTCCCTTCATGTCTACAGGAGAACTGAAGTCCTCATTGCACATAGGTCCTCTCCAATCTCCTGGCTAATCATTTTCGTACTCTCTTACGTTTACGGGCCAATTTGCTATTTGCTTTATGCAGATGTTTCGAAACCAAATTCTGTATCTATCCCTTGAGAGTTTGAATGAGTTTATGAAGACTTCCTCTGTTTATCTAATCGAACCCACCGTAGTTTAAATGAAACTAATCAGACTGTGAATTAATGGTAGCCATCTATCCTACTTTTTAATTACTGTTAATCGATATTTGAAATACTGGAGAAAACAGAATAGAATTAAAGTAGTAGGAGGTAGAACATTTCTTATTCGAATTTCATTACGTTAATAATTTGCACAAAGAATTTAATTAACCTTGTAACAAACTACTTTGATAGTATATAATTAGGGTTCTCCTTTGAAAATAATGATACTTTATTCTTACTTTCTCTATCACTATTAGACACATTTGTTATACAAATACTTCTGATGATTTTTCATTCATTCATCTTTTATATATGGTCACTCAATACAGGGGAAGCTGTACTGAATGTCTTTCCGTTTTGTAAGTTTTTGGAGAAAAAAATCCATGAACTGCAAGACTATCTAAAAATATGATAGAAGAAGAGATAGAGAGAAAACCAACACTAGAAGGAATGTCTTCGTTTGCACGTTTTTATTTGACAAACGAGCACATAGCCATCAATAAGGAATAAAAGTATTGAAAATTAAGTGAACTAAGTAATTCAGTTGTTCCCGGAAATGGCAAGGAGGTGAACATAGAGAATT
>NC_087210.1:16263619-16288619 GCF_015104395.2 Macrobrachium nipponense | reverse complement strand
ACATGATGATGATAAGAGAGAGGCGGATTATAATAATTTTCTCTCACTTTCTCTCTCTCTTATATATATATATATATATATACATATATACATACATACATACATACATATATATATATATATTATATAATATATATATATATACATACATACATACATATATATATATAGATATATATATATATATATAATATATATATATATAATATTATATATATATATATATATATATATATATATATATATATATATATATATATATATATATATATATATATGTATATATACTTTTTTCAGAGGATACCTCAGCAAAGAAACTGAAAGAGAAGAGGGGCTGAAGAGGGCTTCTAAAGACATGAACGAGAAAGAAAGGGAAAGATATGATACGTGGAAGGAAGATGAAGCAACAAGAGGAGGATTATAAAAATTTAAAACTGAAAGGTGACGAGCAGGAAATAAAAATAAGAAAAGAGAAAATTAGTGGCTGACAGACAATAAGGTAAAAAAGGATAAAGACACTGTGGAGGATAATAATAAATAATGACGCCATGAGAAGAAGCCGGGATACACTGTTAAAAAAAACCGTAGTTTTAATCGGAAAATTACCGTAAAAATATACGGTTCCCAGCCGTATTTCACTAATACGGGCGGCTATCCGTTTTACTTTATATTGGGGTTATATTTTACGGGTAAGTTACCGTAATACGACCGCCTACCTGAAATTACGGGAGATCCCCGTATTTGAGGTTTAGTCCTTATCATAATTATTCATATAACTTAAATGTTTTCTGACAGAATTATGTTAAATGTTAAGACTAAGCCTAAATGAAACATTAAAAGCTTCTAATTTTTTCCTAAATCATTAAAAATACAATATTGTAGAAGTTATTAGTTTTATTATTATCGCATTGGCATCTGTCTATATGAAGTTGCTATCTGCTACCATCCCACGTAACTACAAAATTATTAGTGTACCAATATAATAATATAATTGTACATTTACCAGTTCCAGTATTACGTTTTATGAAACAGGCAAAAAATATAAGATCCACTGTATATTCAAAGGACCAAAATCATATATACTACAATTATCCCGATCAGATACGCATTTCGCAATGCTCGTGTTTTCATTTTGGTGGCTCGAGGCGCCAAAACACTTGAAATGAAAACAACCAAAACAGACAACTACCAAGTCTGCTCTACTCTCCAGCGAGAAGTCTTGTGGTTTCTTCTACTGTGACGAAGATCGAAGAGTAAACAGCATCAGGTGAGTTTTAAGAATAGGTGTATGCTTTTGTATTAGATATGATAAAACTTTACTGTAGTTGCGGCCTATAATAAGATTGTATGAAGACTGCCTCTGTCGACGTCTGGCGGGACGAGCTAGTACCTACTATTCCCCTTTATACAACCTGTAGCCTATATTTAGATGGCAATAAATAAACCAGGACTAGAAAGTACAATTACCGTACATTGTTTAGTGAAGCTATGTGGTAAACTTCTGATAAACATCCCATTAGCATAGATTGTTAACCTAGACCATAGGGCTACTAGGCTATATCCTAGGCTGTGTTCGGAGCCACCTTCAGGAAAAGTACTTTAACACCCCCTGAGACAAGAGATGGGCACCAGTCACGAGTCTCATGTCTTGAGGTGTTGCTTCACGACCGATGACTCGTGGCTGGTGCCCAACTCCGGTGTCAGGACGTGTTAAAGTACTTTTTCTGAAGGTCCGAAGACAGTTAAGGTGGCTGCAGCTAGTCCGCTCGGTTGTTTACCCTAGGCTAAACCAGACTGGGTGAAAATAGCAGTCTACCATCTGTTGGAGTTGCTAGCCTAATTGTTCAGGTACAAAGCAAGTAATTGTGCTATGGAACTTGTGAACTTACGTGATCTGGTAGATCTAAGCCATAGATACCTAGGGTAAACAACCGCATGGCCTGGCTCAACTCACCAACGATCACGGCATGCCACCCTCCGAGAAAGTACTTATAACGCGTCCTGACACCGGAGATGGGCATCAGTCGCGACTTCTTGTTGGTAAGAGACGGAGGTAAAGACCTCTACTCTCCTTTCGAAGTAAGTATTTTCTTCAAAGTTAGAAATTAAGGCCAAATTTAAAGCATTAAACAGAGGGTAGTGAAAAGGGCGTCCAACGCAGTGCAAATCTCACCAAAACGCTTTCAAAATTTTTACTTACGCTTGAATATTTTAGAAGATTGACGCCATTTTGATGTTTGCGGAATCGCTTGTGTCAACAAACTTCCCATTTCCTGTGATAAATCTGCACACCACTTGTACCCAGAGACGCTGGGGCACTTTCATCACAACAATTGGAACACGGTCCCTAACCACAACGTTTTTAAGGAAACTACTGTTTTGGTAGAAGACGATGACGAAGCGTGCACTAGACAATTATTTAAATAAATAGTAAAACATCAATATTTTACTCATTTACGATGATTAATTTGAAAATATTCGTTATTGAAAAAGTAACTCGATTCTGACTCAAATTCAAGTAATTATTTTTCGGAATTAGAACGTTCTTTTAAGTCCTGTATTATGATGTCAAGACATCTTGACTATTGTACCTATTGTAGATGAATTGCTATACTCAACTTTTTTGCAGAACAGTTTACCAGTTATTCATGCAGATTCAGCTATTCATGTAATTGTTATAATCGTAATGTGCATATATATCTTTATTATTTACTTTTTGGATACATGAAGATGTTTTACTCCCATAGTGTGACGCAATCGCTTTCGGTCCCTGGCCCTCTTGTCTGTTTTCGCACCATAAGAAATTAATGGGGCTGAATTTGCAATGACCAGAAAGTCGTTAAAAGAGGAAAGTTAGCATTGAGGGGCATATGTTTTGATTGAGAAAAATAAAAATTTATACAATAGCTAGCTTGTAAAAAATACTTTATTACAAAAAAACTTGATTGACAACTAAGCATACCTACTATGGGTTTCAGAGACAATGCAAGCACAGTTTTTGGCAATATTTCTGTAACAAACACTCTTATCTGAACGAGATTTTGCTATAGTGCATTACACCCAGTGCCGTAATTTATAAGGGTATCGTGAATCACTAATCGTAAAGAATAACAACACTTGTCCTTGTACCAAGAGACAAAAACTCCATTATCCAGATATGGATACGAATACGTGTAAAAAGCTCCACCTACCCTCTCCCCTCCCCTCCACTGCCACCCCTGTCCTTCTTCCTTCCTTCGCCTTCCTTTCTCTCTCTCTTGCCAATTGGTATGTGTTCACCCTTCAAACTGGGTATAAGACTTAAACAAAACGTGGAAATTGGTGAAATTAGCCTATGTATTGAAAGTATATATACATAAATATTAAAGCAATTTTATCATTATTGCATTACTATGTATGTGTGAATCTCCACTAATGTGGCAACAATGATTTTGCCATTCTTAGCATGCTAACATTAAAGGTTGCATTTATTTCTGGCATACAGTTATTTAAAAAAATCAAAATACTAATATATATAGACTTGAATCAATTAAAAGTGCTTGCAAAAAAAATTATAATCCACTTATCCGTAGTCTGCTCCGCTATGGTTTTCGGCAGCCAAATGTACGATAAGGTTAGAAATGTTTGATTGTATCTACTTTAGAAATATATCTAATTTTTCGGGGTAATTTGGTTGCAAAAAAGGGGTAATAGACATGAATTAAATAAACATTTTGAAATAACAAAGTAAAGTTGAACTAAATAATGAATAAAGTAAACAATTAAGGGAATAAAACTTTGCAGTGTCGTCGTCTGCTGCTCGTAAATGTGTTTGTGGAGTGCGCGCTTGGGAACCAGGAACAGCAACGTGGTTCAAGTGCAATGTGGAGTGAATTAAGACCAAAATGTGTATAATTACAATCAAATAAGCACTGTGGAGTTTCAGTTGTGATGGCAGTTAGGATAAAACCACTGATTACAAGGTAAAAATGAATTCAGTTCAAACCATGACCACGGGAATAACAAGTTTCATACTTTCACTAATATAGGCAACAAAATGTTGTTTTATTGTGCTGATTACAACTGCAATCTTGAGTAAGATCAATAAACGTTATATATATATGCTAACATTGTTCAAATGATTGCTGGGAAAGATGGTGTCCATCCGGGACCAGACCCGTCTAGCCACACGATCGCCGCCATATTGGATTTCAAAACTGCCTTGAAAACATTTTACGAAGAGCGTTCTGCTTCTTTTAGTTCGTATGGGGCTTTCATATATCACATTATGTTGATGAAACTTCAATCTTTTGAATGGTATGCTTAGAGTTGTAATTGTATTCTTGTTTCACCAATTAAATATCGAGTGAATAAGACCTGTCCAGCGTGATGATGGTGAATCATCCGTGATTGTTTACCCTATTAACAACACTCTGGGTTGACAAAGTAATAAGTAATAGCCTGACAAGGATGACACATGCTACTAAAAATTTATTTTAAATAAGTAAATCAAATAGCCTAAGAGTGATATAAACAATAGGGTAAACAATCACGGACGATCCACCATCATAACGCTGGACGGGTCTTATTCACTCTATATTTAATTGGTGAAACAAGAATACAATTAGCTACAACTCTAAGCATACCATTCAAAAGATTGAAGTTTCGTCAACATGATATGATATATGAAAGCCCCATACGAACTAAAATAAGCATGTGACGCTCTCCATAAAATATGTTTTCAAGGCAGTTTTGAAATCCAATATGGCGGCGATCGTGTGGCTGGACGGGTCTGTTCGCGGATGGACACCATCTTTCCCAGCACTCATTTGAACAGTGTTAGCGTATATATATGTAATGTTTATTGATCTTACTCAAGATTGTCAAGATTGCAGTTGTAATCAGCACAATAAAACAACATTTTGTTGCCTATATTAGTGAAAGTATGAAACTTGTTATTCCTGGGGTCATGGTTTGAACTGAATTCATTTTTACCTTGTAATCAGTGGTTTTATCCTTACTGCCATCACAACTGAAACTCCACAGTGCTTATTTGATTGTTATTATACACATTTTGGTCTTAATTCACTCCACATTGCAGTTCCTGGTTCCCAAGCGCGCGCGCCACAAACAGTTACGAGCAGCAGACGACGATACTGCAAATCTTTATTCCCTTAATTGTTTACTTTATTCATTATTTAGTTCAACTTTACTTTGTTATTTCAAAATGTTTATTTAATTCATGTCTATTACCCCTTTTTTGCAACCAAATTACCCCCAAAATTACAGATATTTCTAAAGTAGATACAATCCAATGTTTCAAAACTAGTCATACATTTGGCTGCCGAAAACCATAGCGGAGCAGACTACGGATGAGTGGATTATAATTTTTTTCTATCACTTTTCATTGATTTAAGTCTATATTAGTATTTTGATTTTTTTTTATAACTGTATGCCAGAAATAAATGTCATCTTTAATGTTTGCATGCTAAGAAAGGCAAAATCATCGTTGCCACATTAGTGGAGCTTCACACATATGTCGATGCATTATTATAAACTGTTTCCATGAGTTCTAGTTGTCATAGTTATGCAATAATAATAAAATTGCTTTAATATTTATGTATATATACTTTCAATACATAGGCTAATTTCACCAATTTCCACGTTTTGTGTAAGTCTTCTACCCAGTTTGGAGGGTGAACACATACCAATTGGCCACATAGAGAGAGAGAGAGAGAGAGAGAGAGAGAGAGAGAGAGAGAGAGAAAGGAAGGCTAAGGAAGGAAGAAGGACAGGGGTGGTGGTGCAGGTGGGGGGAGAGGGTAGATGGAGCTTTTTACGCATGTTTGTATCCGTTTCTGGATAATGGAGTTTTTGTCTCTTGGTACAAGGAAGAGTGTCATTATTCTTTACGATTAGTGATTCACGGTGCCCTTATAAATTACGACACTGGGTGTAATGCACTATAGCAAAATCTCTTTCTGATACGAGTATTCGTTACAGAAATATTGCCAAAAAACGTGCTTGTCTAATGTCTTATCGCTTGGCGATAGACTTTTTGTTCTTTCCTTACGGCTGTCATCCGTAAGTAATGTTTGGTTCCTCTCATCTCCCTTGGATATCTTAGTAGAGAGGTTCTTTCTTGACTAGAGGAGATGATTCAAACAGGCTAGTTGAACAAGCTAACAACTTTATTCTGTAACTCCATACTAGGAGATGCAGCTCGGTCGGACGACCGATATGTTTGATAGTTGGCGTGGAACTGCCATTCTAAAGCATCGCGTCGATAGCGGAACATTAGCTATCTCAGCAATTCATATAAAAACACATACGTAGTCTGCCGGCTCGGAAGTTACAAGTTTCCGGCGTAGGTTAACAGGTCAACCTCTTCCCATGGAAGTTGTTGTGCAAAGTTATCATAACATAAAAATGTTGACAAAGCTGTGAGCTAGATCAGGCTACTGCAGACAGCGCATAGCGTAATCTAGGTCTGCTTTGGTCACATAAAAACCCTCCTAATGCCATGACCCCAGGTCACTGGTTTATATATAATGTAATTCTTACATTAGGCTCGGTCTGCTACCTATTCAAGCCTTGAATAACAAAAAAAAAAAATTACTTTAAACATTGTCCATAGGAGCGTGCTCGTAACATACTAAGTGATTAAATGCATAAAAAGGTTCTGTTACATACCCTTGTTGACATATTCATAAACAAAGATAAATGCATGGAAAATATAGATCCATGTTTGGTAATAATAATGATTATGTACCCAAAAATAATAAAATGGTAAAAATCAAACATGTATTACATGATTAATATGATAACATGTAAACCTGATTTAAGAAATAAAAATGGTTTTACTAAATAATGATTATAGCATGATCATGGATAATTGTTAAAGAGTACTTGTCACTCTTTATAATAGATAAATATAATTGTATAATAGTATAACAATGTAATTCTGCAGAAATTCAATATATAGGGCTGATATTTTATTAGGTGCCCGAAAAATACCTTTAGGAATATATTAATGTATAATATTGGGCTATAATGATTTATTAGGTGCCCTGGAGATACTTTAACTGTTCAAATGCAAAGGCGTGAGTCTTTCTTGTCCTACATTTTTGCCAGCATACGGACCGCTTTTCACACACAACACAATTCCAGACAATTCCCTAGGCACGAACTGAAGTGGCCAGGTTCAGGCGGCCCTAAACGCAAACGACTTGAGTTTAACGGGTACGTCATCTAGACGGGCCAGTACGTTCCCTTGGAGATCCTTCTGTTTACGCCTTAGCCTACGCCAAGCAAAGATGTTGACGGCGATAACCAATATGGCCGTCACGCTGAACACGGCTAGCAGAATGTAGTAGCGAAGATTTTCTCCACCTGCATAAGTCGATGACGCGTGGGTCATCTCAGCCAGTTGCGTCAGACGATGAGCTACTCGCGCGTTGTATGGGAGAGGTAGTGATGGGATGATTGTGGTAGCCCACGTGTAGTTCGCGAAATACGCCTTCTCACGTATTATCGTGTTGACCCTCTAACGGTATAGTTTGTAGATGTCCCCGTACAACCATCGGCTGCTACGAAGATAGGGGCATGGGCGGTGGATGTGTCTGGACACACGACGTCGAATCCGGCCTTATCATAACGGATCCAGGAACCATTATTCATCCTGTAATTGAATTTATTACCGTAAAAGGGATAAAGTTTCCCCAGACAACCTTCGCTGTATGAGAGAGAGAGCCGTTTAGCACTATGTCTAACTCACATGAATCCGTTGATATAGGATAGAAAATTCAAAAGAGTCAGCTGTACAAATTTTATTATTCATGGCTTCTGAACAGTGAGTGAGTTTATCTAAGTCTCTAATGACTGTAAATGATTTCTTATCAGAAGAAACCAGTACATGCCCCGTTAAATTGGAAATTACTGGATTTGAGTTATTCGTCATAAAAGTAGGAAACGGTGCTATTTTGTATGATTGCCAAGCATCGGAAGAATCAAAAGGAATTGTGATCATAATTCTATAATTTTCAACGCTGACTGATATTAGGCTATAATAGAATTCTACTTTATGGGCATCTAATAAAGGAATATAACCTAGCTTCTCCCGTCCGTTTCCAAAGTTAACGTCAGATCTTTAATAGGCATGAGGTGAGGAGATAACACACCCCTTTGTTGCTAACGTAATTGCTTCTACGTAATCTTTTGACTTTTCAATAAAATGTGATATTTTCACACGGATATGATCTATTTTCGAACTATAGTAAGCTAAAGTAGCCAGCAAATGTTGAACTTCCATGACCTGATCGATATTATTTGAATGTTCATTAACGATATTCATTATTTGATTGATCGAAGATAACTGGCTGCGAAGTTCTGATAAGGCCAGTTTCCGTTTGTGTTGCAAAAACTCAATTCTTTTATTTTGATTATTTATCTTGAGGCGATTTGAGATTCCTAAGCCTAGATTCGCAACTGATCCTAAGATGTTTAGTCCAGCTAGAATAAGCGGGTTGCGGCGTTCAAGAGTATTGTGCCGCACAGACCACATCAGCAGGTCACGAGCGAGTTCTTCTGCCTCGGCGGTTTTATTTTGTATGTCATAAGACAACATTTCCGCGACGCTTAGCGTTTGAGCTAGTGAAATCTCTGAGTTAGCATGAAAATTACGTTCATGCATTTCCTTAAGGGAAATACCAAACCTCATCAGGTCATTCTTTAAGTTAAGGACGTCATCTTCAGGTAAGAAAATAGCAATGCATATCTACTTCGATAACAATCATTACTTGACACGATGAATACATCATCGATTCTCTCGATAATCGAGCCATGATTAAATTCTATGTCTTTAGTCCTAGCGCTCTTTCCATACAACAAAGATGTCTGAATACACAATATCACTCCTAACAATAACAGATTCATTTTTGAAAACCTGCAATGAGTAAAACAGATGTAATAACTCGCGTAAAAGAATAGGTTTACATACAATATGATTAATAGATATATATATATAATTTATTATACAAGTTTCATAAATACAACCATTTTTTCCCTCACTCCATCTACCTTTCTTTAGATTCTGATATGTGCCAATGGGACTATTCTCACATCAGTGGGTTTGGATACATTTTGAACCCTAACTCTATTGGCCGTTAAATTTTCTAAAATGTTAAACGGGCCTTCAAACTTAGGTGTCAGTTTATAATTTAAACCTTTACGCACGTATACTTGTATGTAACCTGATCGCCCACGCATATGTTCTAGTTGGCTTAGCTATTTTATCATGATTTTTTTTCATTATGATCTGTGCTTCTTCTAAATTCTTACGATTATATTATATCGACTTATGCTTGCATCCATAACATCCTTTAGAGGATTTGATAAATTAGTTGTAGGCTTTAAGATGTGGAAAGGCGTTCGGGCCGGGATACCGTACAGTGCCTCGTGCGGTGTCATTTTAATAGACACATGATACGAGTGATTAAGTGTGCTTAGCACCGCAGGTATGGCAAATGTCCCAGTTGGATCTGCCCCCCTAGGGTGACCCTTAAAATGTTTTAAAACCTTACGATTGCCCTTTCCACTAGCCCATTAGACTCTGGGTGATAGATCATGGTATTGATTTTCTTTATACTAAGGAATTCGCACAAGGAGTTAAGGAAATGATTATTGAACTCCCCGCCCGAGTCAGAGATAATGATGTGTGGAATTCCATGTTTACAAATGTAGCACTCGTAAAACTTCCTAGCGCTCGACCGCGGTTTTTGTTTTAAGCGCTATAAGTTCTGTATATCGAGTCAAAGCGTCTATAAATTACTAGGAGGTGCTTATTTCCTCTGTCTGACTCGTAAAATCCTGTTCATAATATACGGTTACCCCGTCAAGGTTCTCACTGATCATAAGCCCCTAACCGACTTCTTTAAAGGCTTTAGTCACAGCCCCAAGCGAACTCGGAGGCACATGATCATTCAGGACTTTGGCGCGAGGATCGGGTATTTACCTGGGAAAGCAAATATCATTGCTGACGCATTATCACGCAACCCCTCTTCATCTTGTACCGAGCCATTAGCTGAATTAATAGATATCTCAACCTCCATGCCCGTTGTTAAAACTATATCCGAACAGGAAGATCTGGGCTGGAGTGCTGAACTATTACAGACGGAACAAAGAAAAAGATCCGCAAATAGAAAAAAATCATCATTGCGTTAAACGGAAATCCGAAGGAAAAAGAATACCTAAAGTATAAGCAGCAGAATTATATCCTACAGGAAAATATCCTGTGTAGATCCGTGACGAGGAAAACCCGCAACACACCGCAGTTGAATAGCAACCAGGTGGTGGTGCCTATCTCACTCATACCCACTGTCTTAAAGTGGTTGCATGAAAATCCACTGCATGGACACCCGGGTTATACCTTGATGTCACAGAAAGCCAAATCCATATTTTATTGGCATACGATGCTTAGAGATATAAAAAAGCACATAGCAAATTGTCGCACTTGTCAAGAATACAAAGGGCACACGAAGACACCTGTCAGCCTAGGGGCTTACCCCGTGCCAAATCAACCATTTGAAAGAGTACATTTAGATTTATTAACAGGTCAACCTGTTCGGATATAGTTTTAACAACGGGCATGGAGGTTGAGATATCTATTAATTCAGCTAATGGCTCGGTACAAGATGAAGAGGGGTTGCGTGATAATGCGTCAGCAATGATATTTGCTTTCCCAGGTAAATACCCGATCCTCGCGCCAAAGTCCTGAATGATCATGTGCCACCGAGTTCGCTTGGGGCTGTGACTAAAGCCTTTAAAGAAGTCGGTTAGGTTAGGGGCTTATGATCAGTGAGAACCTTGACGGGGTAACCGTATATTATGAATTTAAAGTGCACGAGTGAATTAACAATAGCGAGCCCTTCCTTGTCTATTACCGCATATTTACTTTCGGAAGGTCTCAGTTTACGTGAATAAAAAGCTATAGGGAAAAACTGTCTATCATATTGTTGAAGCAATACCCCACCTACTCCTAGGTCTGAGGCGTCTGTTGCTATGAAAAATTCCTTACCGAAGTCAGGAAATTTCAAGATAGGAGAACTACACAGTTCATCTTTCAATTTATCGAACGCCTGTTGATGAATTTCAGACCATACGAAATCTACGCCCTTTTTTATAAGATCGGTTAGGGGAGCGGCTATGATTGAGTAGTTGCGGATGAAGCGGCGATAGTAACCGCTGCATCCTAAAAATTGCTGTATTCCCTTGACGTTAGTAGGTATCGGAAAATTACGGATAGCCGACACCTTATCGTGGACGACTTTAAGACCTTCACTAGAAACCGTGAAACCTAGATAGACTAGTTCTGTTTTAAAAAATTCACACTTACTTATCTTTACCCTTAAATTATGCTGCCTTAATCTTTGTAAACACTAACTCCAATTTACGTAAATGCTCTTCTAATGTGTTGGAAAAGACTTACTAAGTCATCCATGTAGGCATGTAGGATATCTCCCAACAAGTCTCCAAACACGACGTTTATCATACGAGTAAAAGTTATAGGAGCACAACGTAAACCAAAAGGCATACGCAAAAATTCATAATGTCCCCTGGCTGTGCTGAAGGCAGTGTATGGGATGCTTTCTTGTTCCATCGGAATCTGATGAAATCCTTTTAGTAAGTCTAGGCTTGTGAAGTATTTATTCTGGCCTAGTAAAGATAGGATATCATCGGTACATGGTACTGGGAATCTGTCAGGGATTGTTCTTCGTTTAAACGACGAAAATCTACGCATATCCGCCAAGTTCGATCTTTTTTCGGTACTACTATTAACGGAAAATTATAAGGGCTGTTTGATTTCCTAATGACGCCTTCCTTTAACATTTTACCTACTTCCTCTGTTATCTCATTCTGAAATTTCATAGGAAGTCGGTACGAAGGTACATAGATTACTTTCTGTTTGTCCTTGAGCCTGATTTGATGCCTCGATGACATCCGTTTTTCCTAAGGTTCCATCCGTAGTGGAAAAAACATCATGATATTTAGTTAACAGATTCAAAAATTTCTGCTGAATTTCTTCTTCTTGAATGTCCTGATTGATTTTATTCTTTATAGATTGCAAAAGGGTTTCATCCGCGACTGATTGAGCGTGATTTATCTCAGCTACGGGTAAGAAGGCGATGTTTATAAACTTCGGCATCCAAGATATGTTGATTTTTGTGGATTACTAAAGTGGTATTCAAATGATTACAGACTTCGATATTACATTGTTGTTGTGAGCCGACTGTATAAACGGCTTGTGTGACGGATAATCCGTGTGTTTTCAGAGTTTCGGAAAGGATTAATGTTCAGATCCTGGCAAGGTTCTTTTTACACGCACTAATATATTTGAAGTTACGTAGGCTCGAGAGTTTGCGTGCAAGCTGATATTACTGGGTGAGCGAGAGTTCTGTTGGGTTGCCTGTATTATTTCTTGGTTCATGAGACAGGTGATTGGTTCCGTAATGTAAGTGACAACTCTGCCTGTCTCTTTATTATCTAAAACTGATTTTAGGGTATTAGAAGACCTATAGAATTTCCCTTTGATATACACGCCGTGTTTTGCAGGTGCTAAGATAATATTTTGAGTGCCCATAGACGGGTATCCGATAATTACTCGCGGGATACATATTAATGTTTTGTACAACTACAAAGGTATCGGCTAACGTGCGCTTACCGACCTTGTACTGTACATGAGTTACGCCCACAACATTTAGTTCATTATTCCCAATACCTGAGAGCCTTATTCCGGACTTTTCTATAGGGAAATTTGAAAAGAGTAAATGATGAGTCCTTAAATCCATTATATTACGTGGACTACCAGAATCAAAGAACAAAGTGAATGACTTATGGTCCAAATTTACTGCATGTAAGGTTGGTCGCAACTCGTTTTGACTAATAATTGCATGAATTTGTTGCAAATCTACGGGAACCTGCACAGATTTTTTGATTCGGCCGTGTGTTTCATAGGAAAATCAATTGTCTCACAATGATCTGATAAATGATTAAACTGATTATTTGATACAAAAGATGTTGATATTGATGACCCAACATCGCCCTCTCCCCCCTTGGAGTGAACTACGTGGTATTTGTTTTGTTTATCACACCCTGAAAATTCGCTTGCCCTTGCGAGTTCTGGCTAGACGGCCCAGGAACAGAGGTACCTGAAGCACGATTTGTTTGTTTCTGCTGTGTGCAGAATTTCCGTTTGGTGTTCTTCTTATAGTACTGAGGACCCTTCTTTTTATTTGCACTAGCAACTGGTTGCGTGTTTGTAGCATTTTGCTGTGATTCCTCGAAGTAGCAACGGTTATATGAATGAGTTGAACTATTGTGTATTGAACAAAAACGCGTCCGACAGTCTGAAATCATGTGACCTGGTCGTTTACAGTTATAACAAACCATCCCTGCAACTTGATTATTATTATGTACCACATTTACTTGTTGTGGCTTGTTCTCATTCTTTGCAAAAACTTGAATGAGCGAAGGATCTAGGTCGGTACATTTAGACATGTGTTTTTTGATTTGTTTATACACATCTAATTCCGTACTGTCGGGCTGCAATTTTTTATCAAAACACCGTACTAACGCTTCAGGCAACATTACAGTGATAGACGTAAGGTAGATCAAACGGATAAAATCTTTCACTTTGATTTTAGCACCCGCAACCCACCCGGAGTTACTTAAACTATCCTGATATTCATTTAGCCGGTCGGTAATTAGCGCCGCCCGCTCGACAACATTAAGCTGAGTCATGGAGGCTTGGTTAAGGATATTTCTCAATGCCAATACTACATCTAAAGCCTCTTCACCCCCATACACGGCACGTAATCTAATTTTGAACTCGTCCCATGTAAGCGCTTCTTGGAAAGAAACCCCCCTTAGATACGCACTTGCGTCGCCTTTCGCAAAGTCAACGAAGCTCTTGGCCTCCTGTAATTGTACTGCTGGGTCTGTGATGCTTTTTGCATTTAAATGAGCGTCTACAGATGAGATCCATGCCTCAACATTTTGAGGCAGGAACCCATTGACCCGACCTTGAAAAGGGACAATCGCTGACCTCGCGCTAACGAGAGTCACACGTTGGGTTGCCAGCCGGAGTGGTTGCCATTTCGGCTTTCACTTTTTTCTTATCATTCTATTCCTTGCAATCCTATCAAAATATCTATAAGAGTACACTCGACCACTACAATAAACGCATAAGCAATGTACTGTATAAGTGTGTTATAATAATAGGAAAATCCCCCAAAAGATACAAAAATACAGACAATATGATCAAATATTATACGGAGAATTCCTGCAAGAAACGGTTAATGACAACGAGAAAAGAAAAAAAAATTAATCTGCGGGCGAGAACCTCGTAGTTGAAGATAGGTTCTGTAATGAAGGAAGATTAATATGGCGAACAACTCACCCCCAGAATACTGGACGATCGACTCTTGATGAACAACACTTCACTGAGGAAAAGACCTGAATAGATAAAAATGGTACTTAGCTCCAGATTATATTGCGAAGGATTGTTGACATGGGATGACGTCTCGCGTCGGAAGTCGTGATGACGTCACGGTCTTCTCTCGGTGCACGATGCTCTGGGAAGTCCAAGATTGATGACGTCACAGCCTCCGTCCTTGCACTACTGCGTATAGCTGTCCACACTGCGTCCTTGCTCGTGAACGGGTGATGATCCCTGTGTTTGTTTTCTTCTTTCCGTTGATGTTCAATGCTGCTCTCGTCCGGTGTAGATTCTCGAAGATAAGTGACAACAGTTGCTCAAACGTCAGTGTTAAATGCTTGTATTCCTCTCGATGAAGGACATAGTTGCGTCTTCATAAACTGTTGCGTTGATTGAAGATCCCGTTTCCTCTGTTTCGTTTGATGTTGAAGGTGGAAGTTAGTTCTTGTAGACCTTCGGTCGGCTGATATGGGTCTTGTTAATTATGTTCTTCGTTTATCCCACCGCTGCCACCACTTCTAATGTCTTATCGCTTGGCGATAGACTTTTTGTTCTTTCCTTACGGCTGTCATCCGTAAGTAATGTTTGGTTCCTCTCATCTCCCTTGGATATCTTAGTAGAGAGGTTCTTTCTTGACTAGAGGAGATGATTCAAACAGGCTAGTTGAACAAGTTAACAACTTTATTCTGTAACTCCATACTAGGAGATGCAGCTCGGTCGGACGACCGATATGTTTGATAGTTGGCGTGGAACTGCCATTCTAAAGCATCGCGTCGATAGCGGAACATTAGCTATCTCAGCAATTCATATAAAAACACATACGTAGTCTGCCGGCTCGGAAGTTACAAGTTTCCGGCGTAGGTTAACAGGTCAACCTCTTCCCATGGAAGTTGTTGTGCAAAGTTATCATAACATAAAAATGTTGACAAAGCTGTGAGCTAGATCAGGCTACTGCAGACAGCGCATAGCGTAATCTAGGTCTGCTTTGGTCACATAAAAACCCTCCTAATGCCATGACCCCAGGTCACTGGTTTATATATAATGTAATTCTTACACTTGCACTGTCTCTGAAACCCATAGTAGGTATGCTTCTTAGTTGTCAATCAAGTTTTTTGTAATAAAGTATTTTTTACAAGCTAGCTATTGTATAAATTTTTATTTTTCTCAATCAAAACATATGCCCCTCAATGCTAACTTTCCTCTTTTAATGACTTTCTGGTCATTGCAAATTCGGCCCAATAATTTCTTATGGTGCGAAAACATACAGAGGGCCAGGGACCAAAAGCGATTGCGTCACACTACGGTGGTAATCCGGCAGTAAAACAACTTCATATATCCAAAAAGTAAATAATAAAGATATATATGCGCATTACGATTATAACAATTACATGAATAGCTGAATCTGCATGAATAACTGGTAAACTGTTCTGCAAAAAAAATTAAGTATAGCAATTAATTTACAATAGGTACAATTGTCAAGATGTCGAGATATCATAATACAGGACTTAAAAGAACGTTCTAATTCCGAAATATAATTACTTGAATTTGAGTCAGAATCGAGTTACTTTTTCAATAACGAATATTTTCAAATTAATCATCGTAAATCAGTAAAATATTGATGTTTTACTATTTATTTAAATAATTGTCTAGTGCACGCTTCGTCATCGTCTTCTACCAAAACAGTAGTTTCCTTAAAAACGTTGTGGTTAGGGACCGGGTTCCGATTGTTGTGATGAAAGTGCCCTAGCGTCAGTGGGTACAAGTGGTGTGCGGATTTATCACAGGAAATGGGATGTTTGTTGACACAAGCGACTCCCCAAACATCGAGATGGCGTCAATCTTCTAAAATATTCAAGCGTAAGTAAAAATTTTGAAAGCTTTTTGGTGAGATTTGCACTGCGTTGGACGCCCTTTTCACTACCCTCTGTTTAATGCTTTAAATTTGGCCTTAATTTCTAACTTTGAAGGAAATTACTTACTTCGAAAGGAGAGTAGAGGTCTTTAGCTCCATCTCTCACCAACAAGAAGTCGCGACTGATGCCCATCTCCGGTGTCAGGACGCGTTAAAAGTACTTTTTCGGAGGGTGGCATGCCGTGATTGTCGGTGAGTTGAGCCAGGCCATGCGGTTGTTTACCCTACTCTGGGTTAGACAAAGTAATAGCCTGACAAGGATGATACATGCTAAGTTTTATATACCCTGTACATTCAAGCATGAATAATTAATCATAATTTGCTTTTTTATTTATAATGAAGTAATACTATGTATTAGGCTTAAAAAGGACTTCATGCAAAAATAGTATTCTAGACTTTGTAAAGGCTATATTCCTGTTAAGTCTTATATAGCCTAGACCCTTGAGTGATATTAACCTAGCATAGGTAGTAGGATAACAAATAAAGTGGCAATCCCTTTTTTAAAGGAATATCCTGATATTAGCTTAAAATCAGCATAGCTGAATATCAGGCAAAATGGTCTTGGCTATTTAAAGAGAAAACCTGTTTGCATGAGGATTATAAGTTAAGAGAGAACTTAACAAGATCTTTTATGACCAGCTTAATGTGGATTATATTAGAAGTATTGGCCTATGCCAGCTAAAACAATAGCTTGGGTTAAATCAATTAGTTCATAGACTAGCCTAAATGGTATAATTTACTTCACTTGTTGAGTTTAATGTCCAGTTACTATGATATGCTTTGTGACCCTTTGTTTTGTTTTCTCATTTATTCTACAAGGAATTTTGCCTGTATTACATGGATCACAGCGTTCTGCAGTGTGTTTGTCCTAAGTGTGGCAGGGAAGTAGTTCACTGAAGAGTCCAGCACAGAAAGCAGCCTTGAATGAATCCCTATGTTACCAGTTCACCTCCTGTAATCCATAGTCGATATTCCTCTTTCTTCTTAGAATTATGTTCTGCTGTGCATCCCACTATTTCTTTATTGCCTGTATTACAATGTTGCTCAAAATTTAGCTACCATTACCGGTATTTATTTTGGCTGTAGTGATCCACAGTAGCTATTCCTCTTGCTTCCCAAGGTTATGTTCGCCTGTGCATTTCTTTATTGCCAGTAGTACCATACTGCTTAAAATTTGGATATCAGTATTTATTTTGGCTGTAGTGCCACAGTTACTATACATCCTACCAGTACCAATAGTAGTACACTATATGTATATGTAATTAATTTGACCAACTAATGATTCCTTTTTTTACCTGCAAGTTAACAGTTTACATACTAGGTGCTTCAATTCATTCTAGAGATGTATAACTGTAATATTTGTAATAACTCTCTGACATCATTTGTTTCATATTTTAATCACTATAGGCTTCACAGAAATGAGATTGGTATGTGTATTCCATGCCCACTTGAAGGCTGTGAGCAAACTTTTTTAAAATACTCCACATTCAGGAGCCACATTCACAGTATGATGTTGAAAACTGTCATTTGAAGTGTGGAGTAGTACTTTGTGAATCACGTTGTTCAACTGTCCCTGATTTTCTTTGCCATTTGAGCTGTCATATTAGAGAAGGCACTAGTATATCGTGTCCTTTTAAAAATTGTTCTTCAACATTCTCAAAAAATAAAAGCTTTTCATCTCATATAGGGAGGAAGCATGGAGCTTCAAGTAGCAGTAGACTTATCTCTGATTCATATATAATAGAGTCAGAGGAAAGCCAATCAGATTTACACTTGGAGCTCATCTTGAATGATAATACTGATCCAGTGGATATAAATACAGAATGTGATACCTGTAATGTACAGGAACATGCAAACTTCAGAGAAGAGTTTCTAAAGAATTTAGGACTATTTTATTTAAAACTCCAAAGTAAATGTTTTATACCTGCATCCACAGTTCAACTCATAGTTGAAGAACTAACAGAAATCAGTGTCCTGGAAAAAAGTCATATTTCATGGACACTAAAAAACAAACTAAGTAGCTTCAATATTGACATAAATATGTTCCATGAAATTGACAATACCATATTGAATGATAATTTGTTCAGAGATGCTCACAGCGATGTGTTTCGGACTGATCATAGTCGTAAAGTTTTCTATAAAAAGCATTTTGCATATGTTGCTCCAGTTCAGATGAATTTGGGTCTTAACAAATATGGCAAAAATCGTACATTCCAGTATGTGCCAATAAAGGAAACACTTGAATGTTTGTTGAATGAAAAATTTGTTCAGGCAAATTTCAAAAACACCAATTCACATGGTACTGAACTTGAGGACTTCTGTGATGGCTCTGCTTATAAATCACATTCATTGTTTTCCTCTGACCAGACAGCCTTGTCAATCATTCTGTACCAAGATGCATTTGAAGTAGTTAACCCATTAGGCTCTGGTAAGAAAATACACAAAGTTCTTGGGGTCTATATGATGCTTGGTAATCTGCATCCATCATGTCGGTCTGCTGTTGATCACATTCAACTCGTACTTCTATGTACTGAAATTGATCTTAGGGAATTTGGTCAGGAATCCATATTTGGTGCCTTGGTGGCCGACTTAAAAGAAATTGAGAAAAATGGAATTGAAATAAATGGGAACAGTGTGAAAGGAACACTTTTTTCCATTGTTGGTGACAATTTAGGTTCCCATGGAATTGGAGGTTTTACTGAGAACTTTAGTAATTCTGCATATTTTTATCGGTATTGCCTCATAACAAGAGAAAGGTTTTTAAGGTGCCCATGGCAAACTGGAAATGTCAGAACACCCGAGTCTTATGACAGAGATGCTGGTTCAGATGATGGTGAATGTCATGGCATTAAGTTTAATTCCATTTTGAATGACCTTACATATTACCATGTATGTCAGCCAGGATTACCTCCTTGTCTTGGCCATGATTTATTCGAAGGTGTGGTTAGTTATGACCTGTCACTTTACCTAAATCGTATGGTAAAAACAAAGAAATGGTTTTCTTATGAGCTACTGAACTCTCGCATTACTAATTTCCAGTTGCATGGTACAGATGTTTCTAATAAACCATGTAAAGTCAACATGAATTCACAAACAGTTGGAGGCCATGCTGTTCAGAACTGGTATTTGTTACGCTTCTTGCCATTTTTTGTGGGTGATCTTATCCAGAACTATGAAGACGAGTTGTGGAAACTTTGCCTGCAACTCCGAGAAATTGTGAACTATATTTGTGCACCAACAATATCTCAGGCACAAATAGCATATTTACAAATACTCATAAATGAGTATCTTGAAAACCGTTTTAAACTGTTTCCAGATGTAGTTCTGAAGCCAAAACACCATTATCTTGTTCATTACCCTGAGCTTATTTTAAAGTTTGGACCACTTATAAGGTTGTGGGCAATGCGCTTTGAAGCAAAACATTCATATTTCAAAAGATGCATTCGTGCTGCACAAAATTATAGAAATGTACCCTTGACTATGGCAGAGAAGCACCAGATGCTACAAGCAATGTATTCGTCCGGTACTCGGTTCCCTGGAGTTTATGAGATGGCCAAAGGTCTCCCCTTTTACTGTGACTCTTATTGTGACAGTATACAGAGAGCAGTCAAGTCATTAAACTTCAGTGGCAGAAGTACCTCTGTGTCTGACACTATCACTGTTAAGGGTATTGCATATAAAAGAGGTGATTATGTAGTTGTGGACACCTCAGATTTTGGCTATTCATGTTTTGCAATAATCACTATGATTCTGTTACACAAAGGCAATTTAGTTTATTTTCTTGTGCAGTTGGTAGACACTGTTTATGAATACAATTTTGGACTGTATGAAGTGAAAGAAAATATTAGTCAAATCAAATGTATTAACATTAATGATCTTAAAGATCTTTGGCCATTGCATGCATACAATATAGGCCGAAATAAATACATAGCAATTAAACACCAGACTTTGACAGTAGATTGAATGCATATGTTCAGTATTTTCCAAAGTATTTTTTATTTTTATTTTACTTCATACTCCATCATCCAGTTCTGCATACCAAACTTTCATCAGATTTTTATTTTGCTTATTAGTCAAATCAAATGTATTAACATTAATGGTCTTAAACATCATGGCCATTGCATGCATACAATGTAGGTCAAAAGAAATGCATAGCAATTAAACACCAGATTTTGACAGTAGATTGAATGTATATGCTCAGCATTTTCCATCATCCAGTTCTGCATACCAAGCTTTCATCAGATTTTTAGTTTGCTTAATTCATATTATTTGCCCACCAGATCACAATAACAATCCCTTACTGTACTCTTTTCCACCATTCTTTCCTAACTAACCAGAATGAACTGGGAGGAAGAACTGACAAGGGAGTGTTTCACCATTATCTACCAGGCCTCTGTGAAGAAAAGGTTAGTTTGATAGACAAAGTGCATTTTTTTCAGTTCATGAAAACCTCTGGATAGAAGTACTGTACATGTGTATGTTGTAGCTAATGCAGAAATTGTGTCTTTAGCATTAAGTTCTTTTTTATCTACAGGTTCAACAAGTTGTGACCCATTTAATAGAAGTAACTGGTGTGGAGAGTATGGGAGACACCAGTCTTGTGACAGAAGCTGACTTAATTGAAGTTTTAAAACCTCTCCAGTCAAGAAAACTTATAGCAGGGTGGAACCCCAAGGGATCAGGTGGGTTCTGCTTTATAATTGAATTTTTTCTGGAATGTACCTTGCTTTTATCATGGGTGTCTTTTTCATTAAATTTGGGTATCTTGGTGTCTATAGCTTTCAAAATATACTTTATTTTCACCCACCTGTAGACTTTTCTACCTACTGCCTTCCTTTCCTTGTTTGGTTATTTGTATGGTTACTGTTTCTTCTCACAGCTTGCTTAATCTCAGCACTCCACCTCATCTTATTTGTTTGTTACTGATTCTTCTTTGCCTCACTACTACCGCAGCCACCTCAGAGAGTACCCATGCTGGTACTGGATGATATTCCAGGCCCATTGAACTCTGAAGGGGTTAATGAATTCACCATACCATGGGAAAATACACCACCAGAACTGCGCAGAGCCTTGAAGAATGAGGTGCCTTCATTAAGGAGACGATTGGTGCAAATAGTGGTTGAAGCCGCCACTAAAAAATCAACCAAGATAAGTAAGAGACAAATGTCGGTCATTAGCAAAAAAATAACTGACGAGTTCCCGAAATCCTTTTTAGACACTTTCTCTGGTGAAATAGTTGGTACAGGGCACGATTCTCTCCTAAAGCAACTCATATGTAGGTATGAGAATATAAGTAGACGTGCCAGTACTCCAACACAGGAAAAAAAAGAAGTCCCAAAAGATTCCAAAAGGGATAGCTATGGTTGCTTAAATCTTACACCGATGTTACCTGAAGAAAAAACGGAAGAAAATTTAGAAGAAATCAGACAGGAGTTAGCACGTAAAGTTCAGCTGCCACCAACATCTGAACTCGAGTCATTACTTAACAGGACATATTATGCCCAGAGGAGGGATATTAATGATAAGTTGCCACTGCATGAATTACAAGTTAAGTGGCCTTTTCTGTTTAAAGAAGTTGGCATGGAAGTGCACTTCAGAAATTTATTAGGGATGCCAATGAAGGAAACCCTGCAAAAGATGATTAGCCTTAGAGGGCCTAAATTTCTTAAATTCTTTGAAGAAAAATATATGTCCAATAAGAAAATTGCAGATGCACTTGCTGAATTAAACACTGTGCGCAGTGTAGTTGATAATGATCGACCCATTTTAGCAACAGTCCTGTACGTACTCTGTCATATTTTAGGAGAGGATCCAAACTACCTCTTCAAAAATGTGACAGTGGTTGGAGAAGTCAGTAGCTTGGTGTTACCAGCAACACCGTGCCTCATAGCAATTGGTAAGTTGTATTTCTGGAAAAATGAGAAGTTTTAAAGTTGTTTTGTAAATAATGTGATAACTTTTTCATTAACAACTGTAGATCCTAGGCCTGGTTGAATTTTGCAATTTTTTTTTTTCTTTTCATCTAAATCATTAAATCATATAATTATTAAAAAGCATTTATAAGTAGGATTGTATGTGACTCTAAATCAGATCATTCCTATACTCTTAATACATTATAGTATGATTTCTTATCACTGCATGCTTATGCTCTGAATCTCTCAATTTCAAACCACCTTTATACTTGATTTTATTTCAAACTATATATTTCTTTGTTTTTTGTGATGCTCCATATGATCCTCTTTCTAATTCCACATCTCGACTTTTCATGCTGCTGTTCCTAATATTCTATTTTCAGAACTGTCTTTATTTGCACACTATTACTACCTTTAAACTTCCCTGTTCCTATTTCCATTCTATATAACTCAAAATCTTTGCCTTTCTTAGTATTTATGTACTATTGTTTGGGTGCAATGATTAGTACTTGGAATTCTGCAACTTCCTCAGGGACCATTATTTGTTAATCTGCATTCTAATACATGATGTATCCATACACTGTCTTGTGTGGTAAAATCCATAATTTTTGTATGTAATAACAGTTAACTCTTCCTACCAGTTATTAGTGTTTGGCTTTCTAATTGTCACCCACTGTCAAATTAATTTTTTTCCGGGCAGTTTCTGCAATAAACAATGTTTCACTTTAATAAATATAGATTGGCATTTGCATCTTTTTTCATCCAATTCTAGCTTTCTATTCCCACCACACATGCTACAACAGAATTCTATTGTCACAGTATTTCACAAAGGCTTAATTTTCAGGAACATCAGTGCTCCAGGCTACCCGCTTCATGGTGGCAGTTGATGGAAGAGTCATCAACTCAGACATAACTTCACTTGTTGTTGCGATGGCCATGGTTTTCGCATCATTCTATATATTTGGTATTCACTACCCACCAGAAGCTTCAGTTACACTGGAATTTATTCAGAGGTAAGCTGTTGTAATAAGTTACTTGAGTTTTTTTTTTATTTAAGCATATTAGGCAAGTAATTTATATTTAAATGGCCATGTACTGTACTTTGTAATATGTGGTGCTCAGCAGTTGTTTTACAGTATTTTTAGCATATTGTTCATATATCTTGTCATTTTTACAGGTGTTTCTACAAGATAAATCCTGAAAAGGGGACAAAAAACACAAGAACAAAAAAGAAAGTGGCTCACACGCACCCGAGGATTTTGAAAATCATTTCCGAATTCTCCACGTTTGAATATTTGGACTGAGTGAAAAAGCTTTCACTCACTTCTGTACATATAATTAATGGAAAATTTTGTACTAAAAAATCATGAAGAATTTGTTTTTCAGGAATAAAGTTTTTTGACAGTTAATCTTCTCATTATTTTCTCCGGTTGGATATATAACCTGCATGAGGAATTTTGTTATTAAATTATAAGTTTAAATTTGCAAACAAAAAAGCAAAGAAATATTAGAAAAATCATGTATAAATCCCAAAAAGTTACTGTATACTTGGTGTCAAGTAAATTTACATAATATCTGTTTTGACATTGTATGAGCTGTAATATTAATTTTACAAGAAAAAAAATTTATTGGGAAAAACATGTACATAACTATAAAATTTAAAAATATCTTATAAAATGTGGCCCCCCAGAGTTTTGCAGTGTTATATATATGTATTTTCACCCTGTATTTGAGAAAATCACATTAAAAAATTATACGGTATATTACAGGTTAAGTTAACGGTAAACCGTAAATTTTACGGTTAAAATTTTTTACGGGACTTTCTCAAATACGGGAGAAAATACGGTACATAAAAAATTACGGGCCCCGTTTTTTAAACGGTAAATGTTTGGCAACATTACTGCCAGGATTTTTACCGTTTTTTCAACGGAAAATTTTTAACAGTGTAGAATATCAAAGAAGGTGTAAAATGAGAGAAGGGAAGCGACTCGGATTCCTAATTGGGAGACACAAAGTAAAAGAAAAAAATGATGAACAGAAGGAAACATAAAAGAAGAGCAACAGAGAAAATGGAGAAAAACTGGTTGATCGAAAAATAGGAAGGGCGGAATGACAGCAAGACGGAAAAGAGAGCACAGAAGGAAAGAGTAAATATAAGACTGAACAGAAAATGTGAATAAATCGAAAATGAAACTGTTGGAGAAAACAAGAGAACAACGAAACTCTAAAGGTGGAAAGGAGAGCAAATAACAATCAAGATTAAATAAGAGTGGGAGAAAGCGATGCGGGAAACGAATAGAGACAGAAGATGAAATACGGGTAAAAAAATGAGAAAGAGGGAGGTGATAATGTGAAGTAAATAAGTAGTAGTAGAAAGAAACAAAAACTAACTATACAGAAAAAACAAATAATCATTGTCATTACGATTTTAAATGCATAACTACAAAGGTGTGTAAAAAATCAGTACTGCAGTAATCACTTGGCACTAACCCAGATGATTCGTCCTAGCCATATTTTTAGTAGATGTTTTAGAGAATTTTCCCATTACCACCACCATACCCGACTTCCATTCTCTCTCTCTCTCTCTCTCTCTCTCTCTCTCTCTCTCTCTCTTGTATTCGAAGAAATTCACGTACAGTTATTTAATGACCAATTCAGTTTATTTGTTTTTAGGAGAAACGCTACATTCTTGCCCTTCAAGTG
>NC_087210.1:16261508-16263119 GCF_015104395.2 Macrobrachium nipponense | reverse complement strand
CCGTCCCTCATACTCTCAGCAATCCTGATGCTCTCTACAAGCACAGTGTTGTTGGACTAAATGGAATAGCCTTTAAAAAAACATTACCGGGAAATGCAAAAAGATGAGACCACTTCTTAAAACAAGGAAAATGGAATGAGGAAATTAATAAACAAATATATAAAAAAATATAAGTAAATCATTAAAATACAAGAATTGTATTAGGGTAGTAATGCAATGCATCTTCTCTTGAACTTCTGAAGTTCCCATTGCACGCAATTGATCCTCAGGGAGGCTGTTCCACAATCCAACGGTGTGAGGAACAAAGGACCTCTGGAACTGAGGAATTGGAGAGTGGGGCACATTTACTGCTTATTGGTGATGCTGAAAGATGCTCGCGTTACAAAAATCTAGATTACGAATGAGTAGCAATATTAGAAGTCCGCGTAGTCCAAATTGGTGCGACAAGTTTAGAATTTACCATTTTCTTATGAAAATCAGAGCAAAATGAGGTGGAGATAGAATGGAAATAAGAGTGAAAGAAGAGTAAGAGCAAGCTTTAAACAGATGCCACCTTGAAGGAGCTATTTTTTCGTAGACATAAAATCGTTTTGCCTTTTTGCCTCGAGGTGCTAACTATCCTGCTGGTTTTGAGTCTTTGGCTATATTTGAGAAACAGGCATCAAAATACCTGTCGAATTTAACGTGAAATATTGGTTTTCTTCTATAAAGCATGTGACAAAACATTGCATCCCTCTCTCTATATCTCTCTTTTTATTCGAGATAAGTAAAATGAAAAAGGATTGTCCAAGCAAAATCCCTCTGTCCATAAGTAATTAGTATTGGCTTTCCTTTGACTGAAGTGACCTCAAGCCGGAATGACCGAAGACAACAAGACCGTTCGAGGTACGAAATGACCTCTTTCCACACACAACATTTTCCCTTTCGCTAAAGGAGACGCGCCTCTGATTTTGTTCTTATTTTTTCTTTTTTTGAGAAACAGGTGATAAGGAACGGAAGCGGAAAAGAATAAAGAATGGAGGGGTAATCTGGTTAATTCTTGGTCTAGAACCGTAAAGGAGTTAGTCAATATATCTAGATAACTGACTAAATACATAAATCGATCGTGACTCCTTTGCAACCGGTAATAAAATACCAAATATTATGGATGCTAAAGCTTTCATAAGAAATGATGAAGGTGGAGATGAATGAGATAGTAACACTGCAACATCAAAATTAGTCACAAATAAAGTAGACCCTCTCTTGACTATACTTAAAATAATTAAGATAATGAAATAGCCACTCATGTAATAAACTTGCCAATTGAATGTGAGCCTCATACAATAGGTGAAACTAAAATGATATAAAAACACATACATATGTGTGCGTGCGTAATCAGTAAGTTACTTCTTGCCATTTGCACTAAAACATAAAGGCCTACAGCCAAAAGAAATTATCCTAAATTATTTCGTTCATTATATAAGTCTAGTATGCCGACATACATTAAAGTATAAGGTATAATTCCCATTCCATAGGATTCCAAAATACGAAATGAATACTTTAAATTCCCTAAATTACTCTTAATCTCATATTCGTAATGCTAAGTGAAGGGGCAACATTAAGAAGGGCATT
>NC_087210.1:16236508-16256508 GCF_015104395.2 Macrobrachium nipponense | reverse complement strand
TACGAAAGAAAAAGGTGGAAAGTGTAAACATAAAATCTGAATAAATCAATTTGAAAGATAGATGCTAAGTTTTTGAAACGACAGACTCTGTTTATAAAAGTGAAAACAAGATTAAACGACAAATGGACAAGAGATTTGCAGTGTAAACGTCAAACTGTAAACCCGAGAGTTACCCAAGTTAGAAAGGAAAAAAATTCAATCATTTCCCTTTGGATTCCGTGACTCAAGTGTCAAGTGTATTTAGGTAGTTGTGGCATCTACTGCTCAAGATAACAGGCGAATGTCAAAGATAGAATTTATAGAAAAGTACAGTGGCTGGCGGGGCTTTGTTTTCTTTAAATCCTCTAATTACAAATAAATGAACGTACCTAGTGCAGAAGGTATCATACATTTTGCAATATCGCCTATAACTGTAATCGATTAATTTTCTGTGTAAGTAGGAAATGGGTAACTTATGCTATATACTAGGCCATTTATTGGTTTTCCGAATATCTTATAATTTGATCCTTGACTTTATAACACATTAACTAAACACTGGCAGCTGATAGTTTTTGTAGATGGAGCTGTGTTTCAAGAAATTCAAGGCAAATTTAAGCGAGAATGGTACACTGAATATCATGGACCATATTTGTAATTCTAAATAGGTGAAGCTTAAAAAAAATCCATGTAGGATAATAATGGTGATAATGAAACTTCCAACGACATTGAGAGCAGGAAACCTTTCGGGAGAAATATGATATAAAGAATAAAGCTGACCGTGGTATTTATCTTAGCTGGAAATTCCTTAAAGCGATTTTCACCCAAAGCGAGTGACTGCGGACGTTTCAAGAGACACATTGTAAGGAATTTCTAAGATCAAGAATAATGTTATTAGCCCAGCTGCGCCGGTCTCATCTATATGCTATTTTTCTGGAGTGTCTCTTTAGGGAGTTTCTATCATCGAGATTACTGTCATATCACCGACCAGCTGGGCCAGCTTTTGTTGATGTCACAGAAAACTCGAGGTTGATCCGTAAGCAAACTATTTCATTCCTATTATCGTCGGTATTTTTATCACTGAGCAAAATTATTGTGAGCTTAGAAACGAAAGACTCTACGGACGTGTTCGATAACGCCCGCCTCCTCTGGAGTGTGTGAAAAATAGCAAAAGACGAAATATGCTATGGTAAATGCAAAGCTAATTACGATGGCGTCTCGTGATCAGATACGGTGATACCGATGCTTATTAGCCTTATTGTAAATGTATCTTGGTGGCAATGTTTTTTATAGAGCAAGGCAGTGTCATAAAAAGTGGTACTGAATGTGAAAATGAAAATAAAACTTATTAGTATTACAATTATAGCGACACTGGCACAGATGATTTTGAGCATTCCCCTTTAATAGGGACTTATATACAGCAGGTGGAAATTCATCCCCCTTTGCCACTAGCAGCTCAACACGTGCGGGAAATCGTGCCATCCCCATCACTTTTGCAAACAGTGTCTGCACAAGTGCCACCATCAGCATGAGTCTCCAACCTGTGAGGGTGAACAGTCGGTACAGTAGGAAAATGGAAGAAATCTTCATAGACCAAGAAAACTGGAAGGCTAGAAGGTTGGTCCTCATGTAACTATAAGATGAGGGGTTTCCAAGCGTGGGGATTAAGGCGATTATGTGATCTTCAGGGCATATTGGTCTACAAGGGACAACAACTTGTAGACAGCATATCTCCAAAGAAATATTCCTAGGGAACCCACCAGGATACAGCTATCTACGGCCGAAGAAACAAGAAGCTGATATTAAGCTACTCGGTTACCTTCAACTGCTAAGTCACCTTCCTCTCTGTTCATGAAATAACCAATATGAGACACAAGTTGCCATGGTAAAGTATTCTGAAGTAGGAACACAATTAATATCCTCATGGGCACGAACCTCAATATTCAGAAAATGTTCGGCTGTCCATGAAATATATAAACGTCTGTCCAGTTTGTTTAAACCAATACAAAGGTAAAGCACACTCCAAACGGGCAATATTCGGATCCCCACCTCAGTATCAGAGAACCTGACGTCGTCACAGGGGAGGTAAAGTATTACGGCAAGATTTTCAGTTGTCATTATAATATCAGTTTTTACCCTGTGAACAAGGAAGCCTGCAATACATCATTATACCGATACCACCTAAAAAATAGATTTATTTTCGGTGACCTTCAATATACGCTGTACAGAAAACTCGATTACGCCGAAAAAACTTCAGCGGATAATTTACTTGTTTTCTAGGATTATTTCTTGCGCAAAGAGCAACATAACACATTTCATTACACTGCGAGAGCAATAGTTGTTATGATGTAATTTTCATTTCTAGTAACGTTGTTTCGGTGTCTCGTTGTCTTTCTCAGTAATTCGCCTAGCGCTCGTCGTAATGGCCTTTGTTTTTCAGTTGTGCAAAATTCTCTCTCTCTCTCTCTCTCTCTCTCTCTCTCTCATACGAAGAGGCTAAAATTAGTGAAGAAGTGAAGACGGTTCAATTAAGATAGCAGCAAAAGAGATACAGACAGAAAATGGTTTCCGAGATAAGATCGGGAAGGCTTTGTAGGAACAGTGAAGACAAAATTGGCCTCAGAGAGAAAACAAGCTCCTGCTGTGGCCTCTCCATTCCACCTCCCTTTTCCATTGTTGTCGACAACTTGGACAGAATCGTCCATTCCTGTTTCTGATAAACAGCTTTCTGTCTGGCGTTGGTTAAGGGAGAAATACGCATTCATCTGCGCCCCTCTAAGCATTGATCTTCCACGTAATTCTTTACTTCTTCCAATAGAGAGAGAGAGAGAGAGAGAGAGAGAGAGAGAGAGAGAGAGAGAGAGAGAGAGAGAACTAAAGAAAATATCAGAATCGGTTTCTGTCAAGGATTTTAACAAAAAGGATCTATTTTTCTCAACGCATATACTTCATAGCCATAAGGGGGAAAACATATTCATTATTTTCATTAGTTATCACTCGTGCCCTGTAAAAATTGTTCAAGAATTTATAAGTAATGTATATTTACTGAGACTGTGTGTTTATATATATATTTTAGGGCTGTTGCCTTGTATAATAAGGCGCCCTATGAGGTAATGTTAGACTTGAGATAATCTTACGCTAAGTCGGTTGGTATTGCACTTCCATATTCATTGGAGGTTCTAGGGGTTTGTAGATCACTTACGAAGTCGGTATTATCTTCTTTGGTTATGACGACGATGTGTTAAACTCATGATGATTCGGTGATGAGGTGAGGTTCTAGTCGAAAACACGAAGTATAAAAATATATATATTCTTCTGAGTTTACATGGTGAAGATCAGGTATGATTGTACAAATTTTCTAATGATGATAGCTTGATCGCTTCTGCCAATGATGATGGCTAATTCTATTCTCTCTACATGATAAAGCTTAGGTAAAGAGATACAGGTCTTCTAATGACGTTAGCTAACTCTATTCTGTTCTACTACCATCTCGGTTACCAGTCATAAAGGAAGCAGACAGTAGCTCGAACATACGAACATACAATCAGATGACATAGTTACATACGAACATACAATCAGATGACATAGTTACTAATCACGTAGGCCGCTTGAGTTATAGGTCACGGTGTTTGTCTCAAGAAGGAAGGTTTTACTAAAGTTTATAAACAATTGAATGATTACAGGTGACGGCATATTATCTTAGCCTACTTTTATTGTATACGTCATCTTTAGCGTCTCTAGTCTGATCACATTCCTGCAAGCAATCTGGTTGACCTCTTTAGTTTTAGTCTTTTATATATATGGACTAACATTCCATATTTTTATTATGTAAACACTTACATTAGCTCGGTCAGCTACCAAAACCAACTACTGAATATTACTCAAACTTGACTTGCATTTAACTTATAGGAGTGTGATACAGACACTATGTGAATATATATAGATAAATAGAAAGTACTTATAAGTAAAAAAAAATTCATGGTGTACACAAATACAGATTCAAGTAATAAGATATTAGACATAATATGCATATGATATTCGTAAATAATAGTGATCACGTGATATATACTGATACAGTTTTTCACTTCATCTCATTAAGATACATATGCTACAGAAATTACTAATGTACTCTGATAATCGCATAGAACAAAGATTAACATGATAAAAATCATATTTTAACTGATAAAAATTCCATATATGAATTGATAAAATTATTAATGTTTATGCTGATTGATTCGTTGATTTTTATGCTCTGCAGTTATTGGTAAGATAAAAGGTAACAGATTGATTATAGGCTACCTGAGTGTTTTATACATATGTATATGGATTCATATAATTATGATTAATATATGTGCACTTTAAATAGATTCCTATTGCGTACACGCAAAGAAATATTTCGACTCTGTTACTTATGATCATTTATATATAGATTCCTAGTGCGTACACGCAAAAATATATTTCGATTCTGTTATTTATGATCATTTATATATAAATGATCATAAATAACAGAGTCGAAATATATCTTTGCGTGTACGCAATAGGAATCTATTTAAAGTGCACATATATTAATCATAATTATATGAATCCATATACATATGTATAAAACACTCAGGTAGCCTATAATCAATTTGTTACCTTTTATCTTACCAATATACATGTCTTGATACTTCTAAATGTCCGTTTACCAATGTCATAAGCTAAATTATTGACTCTAATTGTCTATGAGGTTCAGAAAAAATTAATCCATTTTGATGTTATAGAAATTCTATTTGCTTATTTTGTTCATTAATTTTAAAAATGATTGCAAGTCCTTAACTAAAATTGCATTGCAATGCAGATAAGAATAGATTATGGCTATGTATGTCATCATGACCTATGAACCACATGTGAAGTTCATGAGCTAAGCATTCCTTTCTCCAGTCAATCTGCTTCGCAAGCGGTTTATTGAGGTTATAAAGAACAATGATGAGTCGGCAGACGCGACAGGCATCTCCTAGACTGATGACGTCGTCGCCAGCTTAAGAGTTACGTTACTTGCTGTAATAGAGAAGACTTTAGTATTTTCAAATGATATTTTTTGTTTTAATTCTAAACCCACATGAGAAGAATGTCTGAAAAAAAACAGTACCAAAATTGAACAATATAATATTAGTTTCATGTTGGAAATCTGCATGATTGTAAATAAATGTAATTGTGTTAAATTAGATATTCCTTATTCAAACTAATGAAAAAGGTTTCCATACAAATTCTATATATATTATTAGCTCTGTATAAGATTCATATAGGATTATTCCATAGATATACATTTTCACTTCTAGACTTCCTGACTTTAAAATCTCTTTTATTTTATTTTATTTATTTATTTATTTATTTATTTATTTATTCATTTTTTGACTACGAATATAAATCTCCGGGACAGACAATATGTCAGTAGGTTTTGATATGTGTTTGAACTTTTAGCTTATTTGTCATTACTAAAGCGTTAAGTTAGAGTTCAAATCTTTACGCATATATATTTGGATATTTAATTAACCTACCTAGGTTACGTTTTGATTATGATTTTTATTTTTCGTGATTCCTTTTTTATTATAATTTGTAACCCTTCCGACTTCTTACGGAGTGTATTATATTGACTCCACTTGTATCCATATTTATTTTATTTTTTTATATTTATTTTATATATTTTTTTATATATATTTGATAAATTAATGGTTGGCTTGAATATGTGGAAGAGTGTTCTAGCGGCGTACCGTATAAGGCTACTTGCAGTATCATTTCTACAGATACAAGATATGAATGATAAAGGTATTTAAAACCGCGAGAACCGCTATAATCCAGTTCGGATCCAATATCACGAGTTGTAACTCGTAAGACATTGAGACTTTTTTATATATCCATTATTCTGCCAAACCGATTGACTCTGGGCGATAAAATATATTATTGGTTTTCTTAATGGATAAGAATTCACACACAAGTTAAGGAGATTATTATTGATTTACACCACCCGAGTCAGATTATCATGTATTGAATTCCATGTTTACTGATTTAGCACTCATAAATATTCCTAGCGCACTCAATTGCGGTGTTTGTTTTAGTGCTATTAATTCTATATGACGTGTCAAGGAACTATTAACACTAAGAAGTGTTTATTTCCTCTGTCAGACTCGTAACTCTGTTAATGATTCTACGTGTATTCTTTCATTGATTGATTTGGCACGGGATAGGCCCTTAAACTGACAGGTGTCTTAGTGTGTCCCTTGTTTTCATGACACGTGTTACAATTAGTTATGTGCTTTTTATATCTGTAAGTATTGTAGGCCAGTAAAACAGTGATTTGGCTTTCTGTGACATAATAGGGAACCCTGGATGACGGAATGCAACCAGTTTAGGACGATTGGTATGAAAGAGATTATTACTACTACCTGGTCGTTAGTCATCTGCTGTGTTCTTCGGGTTTTCCTCGTCACGGACCTACATATAATATTACATTTGATTACATTATTCTAATACACATACTTTGAATATACTTTTGCTTTAGGGTTTCTGCTCCGAAGTTTTATTTATTGTTTTTTGCTTAGGCCGCTGACCCTGTTTACGTTCGAAGTGTTTATTGTTTTTGCTTATTGCTGTTGACACTTGCTTTGTTCAGTTTGTAACAGTTCTGCGCTCTGACCCAGATATTCAATGCTCGCGATCTCTTGGGTTAAGGAATTTTCTTGTTTAGATACGGTTTTAACAATAGGCACGGATGTTTCTATATCTTTTAGTCCAATTAATGGTTCTTTGCAGTATGGTGCGGGATTGCGGGATAATGCGTCAGCTATGATATTTGCTTAAAATGTACTAGCGAGTTAACGATAGCTAGCCTCTCCTTGCCTATTACTGCAGATTTACTTTCAGAGGGCTTTAGTTTACGTGAATAAAAAGCTATAGGAAAGAACTGTTTATCATATTACTGAAGTAATACCCCTCTTACCCCATGGTCTGAGGCGTCTATTGCAATAAAAAAAAATTCCTTATTTAAATCAGGGATTTTTAAGTTAGGTTAGCTCCATTATTCCGCTTTTAAGATATCGAACGCCTGTTGATGCTTTTTAGACCATAATAAATCTACGCTCTTCTTCGTAAGATCTGTTAAAGGAGCTGTCATGATTGAAGAGTTACATATTTACATACGATTGTAATACCCACTACAGCGCAAAAATGCTGTATCCTCTTTTTACGTTAATAGGTACCGGAAGTTATGAATAGCCGACACCTTACCATGGACTACTTTAAGACCTTGACTAGACACATAAAACCTAGATAAACATGTTCGGTTTTTTTTAAAACTCACATTTAGATATTTTACTCTGAGATTATTTGTCTTTGTCTCTGTAGCACTAGCTCTAGTCTATGTCAATGTACTTCTAAGGTATTAGAAAAGATTACAAGACTAACCATATAGGCATGTAAGGTATCCCCTAAAAGTCTCCAAACACTATATTGTAATTGGGGCGCAACGTAAGCCGGAGGCATACGTAAAAATTGATAATGTCCCCTGATTGTGCTGAAAACGGTGTGTGAGGTACAATCACTTCGTTAATGCTATCTGGTAAAAGCCTTCAAGTAAGTCGAAGCTGGTGAAAAATTTATTCTAACCTAACAGAGATAAGATGTCGTCGGTACATGGCACTGGAAACTATCGGGAGTCGTTTCCTTGTTTAAGCGTCAGAAATCTACGCAGATACGCCAAGTCCGATCTTTTATGGCATGACGTTTGAGGGAAAAATTATATGGGCTTATTTGATTTCCTAATGGCTCCTATTACTAACATTTTTCAACTTCGTCATTTATCTCTATTTTGAAATTTCATTAGGAGTCTATGCGAAGGTACGTATATAGCTTTATGTTTGTCCTTAAACCGTATTTTGTTTTCAATGACATCCGTTTTTCTCCCAGAGATCACTCGCTAGTGGAGAAACTTCCTGGTATTCAGATAAAAGATAAAGGAAATTTCTGCTGAATCACCTCTGCTTGAATGACTTTACGGATATTACTTTAGATAGAGTATAAGAGAGATTCATCTATGACTGATTGGGCGTGATTAAAAATTAGCAACAATAAAAGAAATGCGATATTTATATGTATAGGTTTTGTGGATTACTAGATTAACTTGTTGCTGCGAGTCAACCGTATCTAGGGCTTTGTTCGCGGAAATCGTTATATTTCAGAGTGTCAGGAAGGATTAAAGTTTCAGATCCCAGCAAAGTCTTTTTACACGCACTAAGAAATTCGAGGGTGCGTTGCAGTAGGGAAAGGACATGTCAGGTTTGTTTCTTGAAGTTATTCACTACTGAAATTGCTCACTAAACGATGATACTAAGTTGCTTGAAGAATCTCTTGCTTTCGTCGTCGTTGACTTCTGATATTCATTGTTCATTATTCTGGCTTTTCTTCGGAGGATGTTGTAGAGTTCTTCTGGTACGCTGCCACCACTTTTAGGGCTGTTGCCTTGTATAATAAGGCGCCCTATGAGGTAATATTAGACTTGCGATAATCTTACTCTAAGTCGGTTGGTATTGCACTTCCATATTCATTGGAGTGTCTTGGGGTTTGTAGATCACTTACGAAGTCGGTATTATCTTCTTTGGTTATGACAACGATCTGTTAAACTTATGATGATTCGGTGATGAGGTGAGGTTCTTGTCGAAAACACGAAGTATAAAAATATATAAAATTCTTCTGAGTTTACATGGTGAAGATCAGGTATGATTGTACAAGTTTTCTAATGACGATAGCTTGATCGCTTCTGCCAATGATGATGGCTAATTCTATTCTCTCTACATGATAAAGCTTAGGTAAAGAGATACAGGTCTTCTAATGACGATAGCTAACTCTATTCTGTTCTACTACCATCTCGGTTACCAGTCATAAAGGAAGCAGACAGTAGCTCGAACATAGGAACATACAATCAGATGACATATTTACATACGAACATACAATCAGATGACATAGTTACTAATCACGTAGGCCGCTTGAGCTATAGGTCACGGTGTTTGTCTCAAGCAGGAAGCTTGGACTAAAGTTAATAAACAATTGAATGACTACAGGTGACGGCATGTTATCTTAGCCTACTTTTATTGTATATGTCTGATCACATTCCTGCAAGCAATCTGGTTGACCTCTTTAGTTTTAGTCTTTTATATATATGGAGTAACATTCCATATTTTTATTATGTAAACACTTAACATATATAATATAATATTATATAATTATATATTAATTATATATACATATATATATATTATATATATATATAAATATATTTCTATTATATATAATATATATATATATAATATATATATATTATATATTAGATATTATATATATATATATATATATATATATATATAGTATTATATATATATTTATATATTATTATATATATATATATAAATGTATGTATGTATGTATGTATGTGTAAGTGTTTACATAATAAAAATATGGAATGTTAGTCCATATATATAAAAGACTAAAACTAAAGAGGTCAACCAGATTGCTTGCAGGAATGTGATCAGACATATACAATAAAAGTAGGCTAAGATAACATGCCGTCACCTGTAGTCATTCAATTGTTTATAAACTTTAGTCCAAGCTTCCTGCTTGAGACAAACACCGTGACCTATAGCTCAAGCGGCCTACGTGATTAGTAACTATGTCATCTGATTGTATGTTCGTATGTAAATATGTCATCTGATTGTATGTTCCTATGTTCGAGCTACTGTCTGCTTCCTTTATGACTGGTAACCGAGATGGTAGTAGAACAGAATAGAGTTAGCTATCGTCATTAGAAGACCTGTATCTCTTTACCTAAGCTTTATCATGTAGAGAGAATAGAATTAGCCATCATCATTGGCAGAAGCGATCAAGCTATCGTCATTAGAAAACTTGTACAATCATACCTGATCTTCACCATGTAAACTCAGAAGAATTTTATATATTTTTATACTTCGTGTTTTCGACAAGAACCTCACCTCATTACCGAATCATCATAAGTTTAACAGATCGTTGTCATAACCAAAGAAGATAATACCGACTTCGTAAGTGATCTACAAACCCCAAGACACTCCAATGAATATGGAAGTGCAATACCAACCGACTTAGAGTAAGATTATCGCAAGTCTAATATTACCTCATAGGGCGCCTTATTATACAAGGCAACAGCCCTAAAAGATGTGGCAGCGTACCAGAAGAACTCTACAACATCCTCCGAAGAAAAGCCAGAATAATGAACAATGAATATCAGAAGTCAACGACGACGAAACCAAGATATTCTTCAAGCAACTTAGTATCATCGTTTAGTGAATAACTTCAAGAAACAAAACCGACGTGTCCTTTTCCTACGGCAACGCAAGCTTCGTCTCTCATTAGAATCATTCAAGAAAACATCGTTAGTGAGCGGGTTTTCCACCGGGACTTCAAGAAACAAAACCGAACACGTCTGCAGCATCGGATCTACAAGGGCTCGAATCATCCAAACATCGCGCACGGGGGAAACTCAAGCCAAAAACCAAGGTCATCCGCTAAATAGAGAAGGAGGACCAAGGCCGTGTGTCATTATCGGAACACCGTGACTTCCCACAAAAGCAAGCTAAGTACAATTTTTTATTCATTTGGAGTAACTTTGAGTGTTTCCTTTACAGGTCGAATTTCGTTATTCCTGTTGCTGAAGTTATGAGACATTCTTAATCTTACTTTTTTACGGAAATGATCTATATCATTGAGATTTCGCTACTGCGAGTTTTTATCTTTGAGTGTCTGTTTCCAGAAGTTCTACTGAAATATCATAATCATATACTATGTTAATTTTATCATTTTGGGTGATTATTAATCCCTTACGTAACAAATCATATTAAAAAGTGAATATGCGTTTACGCAGTGGACGTCTGTATTTATACAGATGCATGGATAGGGTCGTTAAGCACCGTAGTGATTAGAAAACACACAAAAAACAAGCGGAACACCCGTACAAATCTGGATAAATTAGAGGTAACACTATTTCGGGTCATGACAATAAATGCTCCTTTGCAAAGTCCCGATCGCAGTTTTAGCCTTGAGTTTTTTTTGAGTTATATAAAAAAATCTAACCTCAATGACTCAACTTAACTTTAAAAAATATGGCTGGATTGCAAGGAATAACATGTCTATAAAAAAACTTTCATTAGGCTAAATGCGCTGACCAGGATATCTCACTATTTCAAATTTTAGCAAAGAATGAAGTAAACAACAGCAAGTACAAACAGTTAATATTGAATACAGTAGAGATAACTTGTCTTAATAGTAATCGCTCAACTCCTAATAGTTCGTCATTCATACGTTCGTTGCTTTACACGTAACCAACAACAGAATGCTAAAAACATACAATACGTTGTCGATGGTAATAAAGAGAAGGATCCTAATTATTACAAAAAGAAATAGGTAAACAGTAGCCCTTTCAGAAACAAACAAATCGTGCTTAAGCACTTGGGTATTGGGTCATCTAGTCAGCGGTCAAGGTCAGTTAAATCTGCCGAGTGTAGCAAGCAAAGCACATTCCATTTAAACGACTTCAGCGGAAAGGGAGAGCGATGTTGGAAAAATTAAAAAGGAATTTCCCTATGCATCACACGACAGTATCAAGTAATCAGAACAGGTTCTAGTAATTTTAATACATTAAGTTATTATAAATACTGGTGGATTAAGCCCAACTGTATGCGCCGTAAAAAATTAGAATATCTTGTTTTATTCCTTTAGTACACGTAATATCCAGTATTTACGGACTCACTGTCTGTTGTTCGAACTTCCCTAATGAGAAGTCCGGATAAGCGAGCGCTTACAGATACCTCTATAGTTATAAAAAACATTGATCTGTATTTAGTGTAATTGTAAGATATCACCTCCTGCAAAATAAGGCGTGTTTATCAAAGGAAAATCCTATAAACCTTCAAACATATTAAAACCCGTTTGAACAAAAAAGAGACAGTTAATCAAATAATAACTTAATAAAGGAACTATACATTTGTCTCATAAATCGTAACATTGTTCAACGACCCAACAGAATTCTCCCACAACCGCAGTCGCAGTTTGCACGCAAAATCTCGAGAAGCATACACCCTCGAATGTCGTAGTGCGTGTAAACAGACTTTGCTGGGAAATGAAATTGTAATCCTTCCCGACACTCTGAAATATAACGATTTCCGCGAACAAAGCCCTAGACACGGTTGACTCGCAGCAACAAGTTAATATAGTAATCCACAAAAACTATACATATAAATATCGCATTTTTTATTGTTGCTAATTTTTAATCCCGCCCAACCAGTCGTAGATGAATCTCTCTGATAATCTATCTAAAGTAATATCCGTAAAGTCATTCAAGCAGAGGTGATTCAGCAGAAATTTTTTTTATCTTTTACCTGAATACCAGGAAGTTTCTCCACTAACGAGTGATCTCTGGGAAAAAAAATGGATGAAATTTAACACAAAATACGGTCTAAGGACAAACATAAAGCTATATACGTACCTTCGTATAGACTCTCAATGCAATTTCAAAATAGAGATAAATGACGAAGTTGAAAAATGTTAGTAATAGGAGCCATTAGGAAATCAAATAGCCCATATAATTTTCCCTCAAACGTCGGACTTGGCGTATCTGCGTAGATTTATGTCGCTTAAACAAGGAAACGACTCCCGATAGTTTTTCCAGTGCCATGTTACCGACGACATCTTATCTCTGTTAGGTTAGAATAAATTTTTCAACAGCCTGGACTTACTTAAAGGCTTTTACCAGATACCATTACCTAAGTGATTGTACCTCATACACCGTTTTCAGCACACTCAGGGGACATTATCAATTTTTACGTATGCCTCCGGCTTACGTTGCGCCCATTTATAATACTAGTGTTTTTGGAGACTTTTTTAGGGGCATAACCCTAACATGCCTATATGGTTTACTCTTGTAATCTTTTCTAATACCTTAAAAGTACATTCACATAAACTAGAGCTAGTGCTACAGAGACAAAGACAAATAATCTCAGAGTAAAATATCTAAATGTGAGTTTTTAAAAACCGAACATGTTTATCTAGGTTTTATGTGTCTAGTCAAGGTCTTAAAGTAGTCCATGGTATGGTGTCGGCTATTCATAACTTTCCGGTACCTATTACAATCGTATGTAAATATGTAACTCTTCAATCATGACAGCTCCTTTAACAGATCTTACGAAGAAGAGTGTAGATTTATTATGGTCTAAAATCATCAACAGGCGATCGATATCTTAAAAGCGGAATAATGCAGCTCACCTAACTTAAAAATCCCTGATTTAAATAAGGAATTTTTTTTTTATTTTTTTTTTATTGCAACAGACGCCTCAGACCAAGTGGTAAAGAAAGGGTACTACTTCAGTATGATAAACAGTTCTTTCCTATAGCTTTTATTCACGTAAACTAAAGCCCTCTGAAAGTAAAATATGCAGTAATAGGCAAGGAAGGGCTAGGTATCTTAACTCACTAGTACATTTTTAAGTTCATAATCTATGGCTCTCCTGATAAAGTCCTTACTGAACATGAGTCCTTTACCGAGTTTTTCAAAGGCTTTAATCACATTCCAAAAGGAACTCGGTGACAAATGATCATTCAGGTCTTTGGAGCCAAGATAAGATATCTACCTGGGGAAAGCAAAATATCATAGCTGACGCTATTTAATTCCCGCAATCCGCCCCGCACCATACAGCAAAGAACCATTAATTGGACTAAAAGATATAGAAACATCCGTGCCTATTGTTAAAACCGTATCTAAACAAGAAAATTCCTTAACCCAAGAGATCGCGAGCATTGAATATCTGGGTCGGAGCGCAGAACTGTTACAAACTGAACAAAGCAAGAGTCAGCAGCAATAAGCAAAATAATAAACACTTCGAACGGAAACAGGGTCAGCGGCTAAGCAAAAACAATAAACACTTCGAGCAGAAACCCTAAAGCAAAAGTATATTTAAAGTATGTGTATCAGAATAATGTAATCAAATGTAATATTATTATGTAGGTCCGTGACGAGGAAAACCCGAAGAACACAGCAGATGACTAACGACCAGGTATTAGTAATAATCTCTTTCATACCAATCGTCCTAAACTGGTTGCATTCCGTCATCCAGGGTTCCCTATTATGTCACAGAAAGCCAAATCACTGTTTTACTGGCCTACGATGCTTACAGATATAAAAAGCACATAACTAATTGTAACACGTGTCATGAAAACAAGGGACACACTAAGACACCTGTCAGTTTAGGGGCCTATCCTGTGACAAATCAATCCTTGAAAGAATATACGTAGGATTATTAACAGAAATTACGAGTCTGACAGAGGAATAAACACTTCTTAGTGTTAATAGTTCCTTGACACGTTATACAGAGAATTAATAGGCCACTAAAAAAACAAACACTTGCAATTGAATGCCGCTAGGAATATTTATGAGTGCTAAATCAGTAAACATGGAATTCAACACATGATAATCTGACTCGGGTGGTGTAAATCAATAATAATCTCCTTAACTCGTGTGTGAACTCCTTTCCATTAAGAAAAACCAATACTACATTTTATCACCCAGTCAATCGGTTTGGTAGAATAAGAGATAAATAAGAAAGTGTCAATGTCTTACGAGTTACAACTCGTGATATTGGATTCGAACTGGATTATAGCGGTTCTCGCGGTTTTAAATACCTTTATCATTCATATCTTGTATCTAAAGAATTGATACTGCAAGTAGCCTTATACGGTACGCCGCTAGAACACTTTTCCACATATTCAAGCCAACCATTAATTTATCAAATATATATAAAAAAAATATATAAATAAATAAATATAAAAAATAAAATAAATATGGATACAAGTGGAGTCAATATAATACACTCCGTAAGAAGTCGGAAGGGTTACAAATTATAACAAAAAAGGAATCACGATAAAATCAATAAGCAAAAACGTAACCATAGGTTAATTAAATATCTAAATATATATGCGTAAAGATTTGAACTCTAACTTAACGCTTTAGTAATGACAAATAAGCTAAAAGTTCAAACGCATATCAAAACCTACCGACATATTGTCTGTCCCGGTGATTTATATTCGTAGTCAAAAAATAAATAAATAAATAAATAAATAAATAAATAAAATAAAATAAAATAAAAGAGATTTTAAAGTCAGGAAGTCTAGAAGTGAAAATGTATATCTATGCGAATAATCTTATACAGGGCAAATAGTATATATAAAATTTGTATGGAAACCCTTTTTCATTAGTTTGAATAAGGAATATTTAATTTAACATAATTACATTTATTTATAATCATGCAGATTTCCAACATGAAACTAATATATTGTTCAATTTTGGTACTGTTTTTTTTAAGACATTCTTCTCATGTGGGAAGAGAATTAAAACAAAAAAATTTATACTAAGTCGTTTCTTTTACAGCAAGTAACGTAACTCTTAAGCTGGTGACGACGTCATCAGTCTAGAAGATGCCTGTCGAGTTTGCCGACTAATCATTGTTCTTTATAACCTCAATAAACCGCTTTCGAAGCAGATTGACTGGAGAAAGGAATGCTTAGCTCATGAACTTCACATGTAGTTCATAGGTCACATGACATACCACATAACCTATTCTTATCCGTGTGTGCAATGCAACTTTAGTTAAGAATCTCAATCATTTTAAAATTAATGAACAAAATAAGCAAATAGAATTTCTATAACATCAAAATGAATTAATTTTTTCTGAACCTCATAGACAATTAGAGTCAATAATTCAGCTTAAGACATTGGTATAAACGGACATTTAGAAGTATCAAGTCATGGATATGAAATATTTACTTGCAACATTAGTCTATTACAATTCAAGTAAAATCACATTCATGGGAAAATGTCACATTTTCTTGAAAAAAACCCAAAGTTTATATAGAAATTAGTTACATAGTGGGTTCTTTCGTTGCATCTCTAGCCTATTAATAAAGTTTTAAAAATTAACCTCAGAGGATGCGCGCGAGAAATTTGAATATGAAACCTTTGTTAGGGGCACATAGGATCGGATTTTATCACAACTTAATTTCAGTTAGCATAGAGAAATACAGAATCATGATTAATATTCTCTTTGACTCTTATGTTGCCTGGCAATCTTACAAATAGCTCCGTTTTCCACATCTTTGTCTAGTAACTTACTACCAAGTAATATCGAAATTTTCCTTGGGCCTTGGGATTCGTTATTGATATCTGTTTATTTTTTATAATCATGGATATTTTTACGGTCATCATAGACCTGGATAGGTTCACTCATTGTTAATGCCATGGATAAAAAAGTTTGTACAGCTGACTCTTTTGAATTCCACAAATATCAGCGAATTCATGTGGGTTAAGTCTGGTTCTAAATGGCTTTTCTTCCCCCCTGTATTTGGATGTCGTCTGAATTTACTTTGCCCTTGTGACAAATATAATTTCACTTGCAGGCTGATTAATGGAACCTGGTTACAGTATCCCGCAGTACGAGAGTTTCACATCGCAACTTCAAAAAATCGTTCGTCGCTGCGGACGACGGCAGTCGAGTGACAACCGCCTACAATGTGAAAGGAATAAGCACCATCATGGACTTTTTCGAACGACACCGTATCCCGTCATTAATCTCGTTTTAATGCGGAATGCTCCGGCGGTTGTCGGAAATCGACTACAAAAGGGACATACTTCCGACAATTACGACCCGAAGGATATTCAACTCTACTTTGCTGGCGAAGGACTCGTGCTGGGGATGATTTTATTCATCGCGAACGTATTCGTGTGGCTTAGGATGCAGGAGGAACAAGTATGAGCGCAAAATAGAACGTTTGGACCCCGCCCTAGGCAAAATTCCGCCCTGTTGTTTTAAACCATATTTGAAATTGCGGCCCTTCATTTGGCTATAGGTGGTTGGTCTGCGGAACTGTTGTAATGGACGAAAAGTTGTTCGAACGCTAGTTAAATGTGTGGTAGTATAACCTCGGTCATGTATCCTATATATATATAAAGTATCATGTATCCTATATATAAATGATCATAAATAACAGAATCGAAATATATTTTTGCGTGTACGCACTAGGAATCTATATATAAATGATCATAAGTAACAGAATCGAAATATATCTTTGCGTGTACGCAATAGGAATCTATTTTAAGTGCACATATATTAATCATAATTATATGAATCCATATACATATGTATGAAACACTCAGGTAGCCTATAATCAATCTGTTTACCTTTTATCTTCTACCATGTCTGCAGTTATATATGAGTTAGTATATGGATCAATGAATCAGATATATAACAGTTACATAAAAATCAACGAATCAATCAGCATAAACATTAATAATTTTATCAATTCATATATGAATTTGTTTTTATCAGTTAAAATATGATTTTTATCATGTTAATCTTTATTCTATGCGATTATCAGAGTACATTAGTATTTTCTGTAGCATATGTATCTTAAAGAGATGAAGTGAAAAACTGTATCAGTATATATCACGTGATCACTATTATTTACGAATATTATATGCATATTATGTCCTAATATTTTTATTACTTGAATCTGTATTTGTGTACACCATGAATTTTTTTTTTACTTATAAGTATTTTCTACATATATATATATATATATATATATATATATATATATATATATATATATATATATATATATATATATATTCACATAGTGTCTGTATCACACTCGTATAAGTCAAATGCAAGTCAAGTTTGAGTAATATTCAGTAGTTGGTTTTGGTAGCTGACCGAGCTAATGTAAGTGTTTACATAATAAAAATATGGAATGTTAGTCCATATATATAAAAGACTAAAACTAAAGAGGTCAACCAGATTGCTTGCAGGAATGTGATCAGACCAGAGACACTAAGATGACGTATACCATAAAGTATGTAGGCTAAGTTGACATGCCGTCACCTGTAGTCATTCAATTGTTTATAAACTTTAGTCCAAGCTTCCTGCTTGAGACAAACACCGTGACCTATAGTTCAAGCGGCCTACGTGATTAGTAACGATGTCATCTTATTACATGTTTTCGTACGTAACTATGTCATCTGATTGTATGTTCATATGTTCGAGCTACTGTCTGCTCCTTTATGACTGGTAACCGAGATGGTAGTGAAAAGAGAATAGAGCTAGCTATCGTCATTAGAAGACCTGTACCTCTTTACCTAAGCTTTATCATGTAGAGAGAATAGAATTAGCCATCATCATTGGCAGAAGCGATCAAGCTATCGTCATTAGAGACTGTACCAATCTTTACCTAAGCTTTATCTGCAGAGAGATGAATTGCCTCTCATTGGCAGAAGCGATCAAGCTATCGCCATTGAGGACTTGACAATCCTACTTGAAATCTTCACCAGTAATCAGAGTATAAGTATTTTTTGTTCTTCGTGTTTCTACAAAAGACCTCCAACATCATTGCCGAATCATCATGAGTTTAACACATCGTCGTCATAACCAAAGAAGATAATACCGACTTCGTAAGTGATCTACAAACCCAAGACACTCCATTGAATATGGAAGTGCAATACCAACCGACTTAGCGTAAGATTATCGCAAGTCTAACATTACCTCATAGGGCGCCTTATTATACAAGGCAACAGCCCTAAAATATGTATGTATGTATGTATGTATGCATGTATGTATATATATTATATTTTTTTATTATATATATTATATATATATATATATATATATATATATATATATATATATATATATATATATATATATATTATATATTCATATATAATATATATATAATATATAATAGTATATATTATATATAATATTATATAAATAATATATATATACATATATATATATATATATATTAATATATATTATATATATATATATATATATATATATATATATATATATATATACTTATATATATTATATATATATATATACTATATATATATAATTATATATATATATATAATATATATATATATTTATATGTATGTATGTATGTAATATAATAATAATATATTTATATATATATATTATATATATATAATATATATATTAATATATATATATATATATATATATATATATATATGTGTGTGTGTGTGTGTGTGTGTGTGTGTGTGTGTGTGTGATGTGTGTTAATGTTTGTATGTTTGTGCGCTATAGAAATACGAACTGCTTGACCGATCTAGACAATATTTGGTTCATGGCCTTGTTTTGACCCAACTTAAGAGGGCAAGTTTCAAACCTGAACTCCCCACCTTCCAGCCCCGTGCCCTATTCCCTTCCCTTTGTAAGTTATGTAGTAAATAAAATCTAAGGTTTTATCATGCTTCATTTCTAATTAAATGTACTCGAGACGATAGGAATATATTATTGAAAACGCTATTCAATCGCCACTGTAATATCTGGAAGTAAGGGACAGACAGCACAGTAATATCTGGTTAAAAGGGACAATCTCCATAGTAATACTAGCTGGATAAAATGGTCAGACAGCACGGTAATACATGGTTAAAGGAGACAGACAGAACAGAAATACCTGGATAAAAGGGACAGACAGCGTGGTAATACATGGTTAAAGGGAGCAGACAATTTAGTAGTACCTGGATAAAAGGAAGTCAACACAGTAACACCTAGATAAAAGGGACAACAGCACAGTAATACCTAGTTAAAGGTGACAGACAGTACAGTAATATCTACTTAAAGTGGACGCACAGCATCATGATAACTGGTTAATGGAGAGAGACAGCACAGTAATACCTGGTTAAAGGGGACAGACGGCACAGTAATGCCTCGATAAAAAGTATAGTTACCACAGTATATTCTGAATAAAATGGACAAACAGCATAGCAATACCCAGTTACAGGTGCCAGACAGCACAGTAATAGGTGGATAAAAGGGACAGTCATCACCGATACTAGGAAAAAGTGAGTCACTGCAATAATACCTGGATATTAGGGACAGACCGCACAGTAA
>NC_087210.1:16216508-16226508 GCF_015104395.2 Macrobrachium nipponense | reverse complement strand
AAACCATTATCACCAACCATATACCTTAACATTTCGATGACTAAAAAACCTTTGTGGAAGCCAAGATCTATTCAAATATCTTGAGAAAAGTCTACACCCACTGCAGACGGAGATAAGCAAGAAAGAATAAAGCAAATAAAGGAGAAGCAGTCAAAGGCAGTCTAGTACCAGTGATTCTCTCACAAGAATTATAATATATGATGAACCAAAAATTACAACAAGCACTGTAATATCAGATGAACCAATAATTACAAAGACCATGGCACTGCCCCAAGCATTTAACATTTATTCAATCAACAGGCGTGCAATAAAATATAAATGTTTAGAAAAGATACCAATAAAGCATAATGTAACACTTACCACACACTGCACAGCGAAGAATTCGATGGCGAAGCTGTTCCAAGTCAACAAAAACGCATCATGAAGCACCAATACAACGCGCACCTGCAATAATAAAAAAAGAGAAAAATCAATGTTTCAGACGTCCTGACCGCTTTGGGAGTAAATAAAACTCAAAATAAATCACATTACTATTATTGAAATGATGCTAATAAATCCATTATTAAAAAATACTCATAGTAACACTTGTCTTCAAATGGAGAAACAAATCCAATGTTATATAAATGTACATAATATTATCTTTAAACTTAAAACTTTAAGGATAGCTACCCTTAGAGTTTTAAATTTAAATATACGTATAATTACATAACTGTGGATTTGTTTCTTCAAAACCATTATTGTTACTATTAAAATGATTATAAATACATTATCACTACTATTTAAATTTATGATGATAAACGACGTTACCAATCATTCCTTCCAGCTTATGGAGACAAGTCGCTAAAAATAAATATCTCCTTAAATTGTTTTCTTTGCTGATAGATTATGTAAGCAATGGTAGAATACACACATATAAAGCAACGCTGGAAATAATGTATAAGGAAACAAAATATAATAAAAATCATATTTAGATACATTTAATAGACGAAATGACATCCAGATATTCCTATTCCCACACGCACACTCTCTTCTCAAGATAGCCACTACGACCCTTGATTAAAAAAGGGCTTATCCAAAGGTAGTCAGCGACTTGAAAATACTTATGGGTGGTTTTACCAAAAGGGATCACAATGAAAGTTAAATATATTATGAGTGTATTACTCAAGCATCAGGATAGTCCATGAAAACCAACTCAGAACGATTTTTGGTGAGCAGAGTACCGCGTGGAAGTGGGAAAATATGATTAACTGAATCAGTTATTCGAGACACCACATTTACATTACATTATCATTCAACACCACAAAGGTTCCGTGCCTTATAAACAAATACAAGCGCTCGCAGGAAAGTTTTCGTCTATTTTTCAAGACAGATCGCAATGACCACTTAGACTTCTTTGTATACTTAATTATTAGGCCACACATACCCATAAGTACCCAATTCACTTTCCATTTTGAGTAACCTCCTGCCAAAATAGGGAATTATACCTTAAATAATGTGAATCTGTCCATTTCAGCCATAAAATTTGACACGTACGAAAATAAAACAGAAAAAATTATCATGTGCAAAATACAACAGATACACTTGATGAACAGCTGCTGCAAAGTCATGACAGTCAAGAAATGATAAGGAATATTCGTTATGGTGAAATGTGGCACCTTCCCCTCCCTCCACCCACCTCTCTCTCTCTCTCTCATGGTGCAACGGCCAAGTTAAACGTCGAGTGTAAGGGGGAGTGACCAATTCACGGTCCCACAACTACTGGCCGACTACCACTTCCACCAACTTGGAATGGATTTCATGCACAGGTGGATATAACAAACGCGCACAAGCATACACACAGAATGAGAGAGAGAGAGAGAGAGAGAGAGAGAGAGAGAGAGAGAGAGAGAGAGAGAGAGAGAGAGAGAGAGATATTTAATAAATATATTAAGCAGTTTTTTTTCCACAAAGGAAAACAGATATCAATTAACTAATAATTACAGAAGTTAATGGCTTTACATAAAGCAAAACCCTTCTGAAACCTATTTCTTGGCCCTATGCGTTTTCGCTTTCGGTAAATAAAATAAAAAGTGCATAAATAAATGAAGCTCGAGTTTACCATTAAACATGTACAACAGACGAAAAAAGACATTTTTTCCATTGTTTTGCTTCCAATAGTATTACTTCCAGTCATTCTAGAATGGAGCAAAGTTACTGGAAAATACAATGTTGTTGACCCATATTGTAATCTGTCACATAAAAACCTTGCTTGTACAGCCATAAAATAATGATTTCAAAGGTATTCTCCAACTACTTAAGAATTTTGGACTTAATGTAGAATTTAATAAAACAATCAAATATGTACTTATAAAGTTAACCAATAATGCTAACGGATGTTCACTGTAATTTGCATGAAAACTTTTACATGGGTCAAACAGGAAATACACTGGACAGGAGAATAGAGCAGTATAAAAGATATGTAAGATATGCACAGGTGAACAGTAGAATGTTTGTACATGGAAAAATTCAACAATCAACCAGGCAGGAGAAAAAAGGACTGACTCTTTGTTTATAAAAGAGTTTCTTCAAGAAAAAGAACATTTGTCAAGGCAAGTATAAAATGGACCCATTAATCTGAATAAATATATGCAGAGTTTAATTTTAAGGAAGGGACTTCACCCACTGGGCCAACAACCTAATCTAATCTAGGTTAGGCTATTGTAAATTAAAATTAAAAGAATTTCAATTTGAGACTTGAGATTTAACTAATCCAAATCTATCCTAACCAAGCCTAGAGCACAGGTTCCATATCTTAGAGAATAGGACTATGACTATCCTGGGCCCCACATAATCTAACCTAGAAAACTGTTGATTAAAATAAGTAGGGTGCAACCTAACCTAACTTAGGATGCTGGGTTCTTACTTGGCCAGTCAGGAGAGGGGGGACTTGGCCACAAACTAACTTACCCGTATCCTACCTAACATAACTTACGGAGGCTGGTCCCTACCAAGCCCTCTAACTAACATAATGTAGGTAATCAGGTCCTCACTTACATAGTGTGTGATGTTACTTCACAAACCTTCAAAACACACCCAAAAAATATGATAATGCATACAATTCGTCACTGTTTTGATTAACTGGTGTAATCCCATTATTTTAACTTTTAGGTTTACGGTCAAACGTGTCTCAGCTTTTGATACTCTATAACACATAAAAATTCAACTATCTGCATTGTCAGGAATTCCAACCAAATTTTCAAAAACGATGAGCTAATTAGAAGTCCCAGACTAGTATCAAAATCCTTGAAGCCTATTTTCTCAGATTTAGGAAAAAGTGACTTACCCTAGTTCATCAAACTAGGGAGGAAATATGTTTTATAGTAAAAATTAACCATCAGGCCAAATGTTCAATAAGCCTTATCTTATTGAACCTGCCTAAGTATGTTATCATTTGGATGTTAGAACATATCCTTGTTTCACTCATTTCGTATTTTCACCCACCCAAACCCTCAGGGTGCCAATAACTTTAAACAACTAGGTAACTGAAATGAATATCATACAAATTCAAAAGGCCAAAAATAAACAAGGAACAAATGTTACATGTCTGCACTGATGGATCCATGCACTAATAAAATTAATAACAGGACCTCATTTAAACAGGATAGTACCTAACGGACTGTTGTATAAAAGTAATGTTATAAGCTTTCAAGGATTTTCTGTCCTCATTGTCTAGTAGCTGTACAAAGAGCACAGAAAGTCCTTGAAATTTTTTAAACATAATGGAATAAAATTCAGTTATATTCCAACCTTTTTATTTTAAATGAATTCCTGTTATTAACTAAACTAATGCACAGAGCAATTGCACAAGCAATCAAGATTAACATATATACAGTATATATATATATTATATATATAATATATATATATAATATATATATATATATATGTGTGTGTGTGTGTGTGTGTGGTGTGTGTGTGTATCATATATTAATAATAACAGGACCTCATTTAAACAGGATAGTACCTAAACAACGGAAGCTGTATAAAAGTAATGTTATATAAGCTTTCAAGGATTTTCTGTTTTTCCTGTCCTCATTGTCTAGTAGCTGTACAAAGAGAACAGAAAGTCCTTGAAATTTTTAACATAATGGAATAAAATTCAGTTATAGTTCCAACCTTTTATTTTTAATTTTAAATGAAATTCCTGTTATAACTAAACTAATGCACAGAGCAATTGCGCAAGCAATCAAGATTAACATATATACAGTATATATATATATATATATTTATATATATATATATATATATATATATATATATATATGTGTGTGTGTATATATATATATATTATATATATATATATATATATATATATATGAATATTTATCACATCACCATGAATCATATAAATCATTCGAGCTACAAATGTCCTTTAATATCTAATTCGCTCTACCTCGGAACTGATATATTTTCATACATGTACCGAGGTAGACGAATTAGATATTAAAGGACATTTGTAGCTCGAATGATTTATATGAATCACGGTGATGTGCATAAATATTCATAATAAGGGCTGCGTGGGTCAAATGCTCGAATCGGCTAGCATGGTGGAGGGGGTTCCATATCGATTCTAATTACAAATACAACGAGATCGGCGTTGATTTGAAATGGTCAGAATCGATATAAACCTTTAGCCTCTCTTGATAGCCGTTTCGGTGTCACTGTCCATCCTGATTTCGTTCCCCGTCCAACTAGACGGTGGTTCGATCCCATGGGGGTACGAAATTATTATTAACTAAAAAATTCCCTCTCACTACATATATGAATATATATCATTCCGTGGTAGAGCGAATTAGATATTAAAGGACATTTGTAGCTCGAATGATTTATATGAATCACGGTGATGTGATAAAATATTCATAATAAGGCTTGTGCGTGGGTCAAACGCTCGAATCGGCTAGCAATGGTGGAGGGGTTCCATAATCGATTCTAATTACAAATACAACGAGATCGGCGTTGATTTGAAATGGTCAGAATCGATATAAACCTTTAGTCTCTCTTGATAGCCGTTTCGGTAGTGTCACTGTCCGATCCTGATTTCGTTCCCCGTCCAACTGGACGGTGGTTCGATCCCATGGGGGTACGAAAATTATTATCAACTAAAAAATTCCCCCTCCCCTCGGTACATATATGAAAATATAGCAATTCCGAGGTTAGAGCGAATTAGATATTAAAGGACATTTGTAGCTCGAATGATAATATATATATATATATATATAATATATATATATATATATATATATATATATTAATATTAATTTATGCGTTCGGTTGAAATTCAGGCTGCAGCATGTCCACAGCCGAAGTTCTGGCAACCCTAGAATAGTTTTTTTTTTTTTTTTTTTTATCCCACTACGCCTTAATATGATGATTTCTGAAATTTGATCTGGATAGCTTTTTCTGACGTTATCTATCAAATTATACAACCTTATTATGAGGATAAAAGCAACTGGAAAAAGGATGACAGGATTCGTTTCAAGAGTTGTCCTTCATTGTTAGGTAACAAGATATAAAAAAAATCTTTGTATTCAATATCTTACATTAATTTCTTAGTTATCATCATATTTCCGTTAAGGAGGTTAGACTGGCAAGCAACTTGTTTTTAAGAGCTCTGAGGAATGACACTGAGAGCAAATGTCTCCCCTCAACACCCTGGCTGACGTGGTCACAGAAATTGCGGTTTATAAACAAATCGATCTTCAGTGTTTCGCCCAAAAAAAAAAAAAAAAAAAAGTATAAAAAAAAAAAAAAAAAAAAAAAAAAAAAAAAAAAAAAAAAAAAGATAAAAATCGCCCATAACATCAAAGAAAATTTGTGAAAAACAAACAATTTGTGTTCATCTACCACTGTAGGCAAGCGAGCCCGACATATATACTGACCAAAATCTTGCCACCAAAATCTTGTCAAGAGCGAGCTATGTAAAGAACCTATAAAGAGCTGACAACCAGGTCATCCCAGACCTTTGCATAAATCAAACGTACACAAACACTAACAAGATATATATATATATATATATATATATATATATATATATATATATATATATATATATATATATATATATATATATTAAGCTTAGGATTTTCAGTGCACCCATCAAAGGTTTCTGTAAGTTCACTAGTGTTATGCTAGTGATCCACCTTCATAACGCTGATTGCCTATATCTCTCGCAAAACTTACCAAGTATTGACAATTAACTTTATTCACAATTTCGTGAAGACAAATGGAATTCAAGTTTCATATAGGCTTGCAAAATTTATTGTTTACGGTTAATAACAGAAAATGACGGTAACACTTTACCCTACTGCTACCGCGGAATCGTTCCCGTCATTCTGACCAGAATATTTATGGTTCTCTGTTTATGTTCTTTATCTAAATTTGTGTGTCTTGTTTATGTTTATGATGATTACCATTTATTGACACGTAAAGTGGTGGTTCCTGGGCCAGCGGAGCGCGGTAACAGCCTTCAATTTTACCCCATGAATACTACAGCTGTTTACTCAATAAAAATCCGATGTATATTAATATTTCACTGTCATTAAACAAAGCTAACTCTGCTTACCTCTCGGGACACCATGACACTTGAATATTGACTTCGTTGTCCTGACTATTGTGTTAGAAGCGTCTTCACAATACTCAACAGTCTGCTTGGTCTATGCATCGTTTACTTAAATGAAGCAGGTGTAGACTCCTTTACATTTAACATATACACCGTCACCTCCACATTCACGAAATTTCCATATACCACAGAAGACTTACAGCGATGCACGTATTTTGGTTCAGCCCACGGTTACCATACAAAAGATCCACAGATTCACCCATCTGTAAGGGAAGTCTCTTCAAATGTGTAACCTCAGTCACTCAGTGTTCTTTACCATCCTTGGTGCGAGAGTAAAAATGAGCCGTGTGACAGTTTTTCTGATTAACGTAGTTCCTGTCTCATTAAATACGTTTGTAATGAACATTTTTATATCATTCAGCATAAACATCATTATATTTATGTTTTTTTTATATTACTATCGCCGTTTTCCTATAGGTATTTCAGGTATTACTGATAAATACGCAGACTTGCTCATGTAATAGTTTTAGTATTCTTACACAGCTACGCTTAGACTTGGTAAGCTTCGGCATTAAGTGTTCATACCAGTGCCCAGTGGTGGCCATACTCTTATCAAAAGTACTTCTTAAAAAGTGCTGTATAATCAAGAATAATACATTGCACTTCAACAGAATTCATCGAAACAGATTGCATTTAAACATTTGTGTTTGAATTAGCATAACGCAATTCAGTACCGAGAGTTGATTCACTTGTTTCTTCAGCGAGAGACGATTTTTTTCCATTCACCATGGAGGATATTAATGGCTTTCAAAGGTAATGTCATCCAACGCTTTTTTAGTAAAATATTCTGTCCTTCTTAGGTGCCTCGGAGCAGTAGGCTAACGTTTAACAAATGATTTGTTGCATCATCAGTTTGCTTAATATGACTGTATGCTAAATTTTTGTAGACTGCTGTCATTTTGTCTTTCGTTGTGTGAACCATTCGGTCTCATGCGACAGAAAAAGGCTGCCATTTGTAATAGGGCAATGTATTAATCATTGTCGTAATAAGTCAGAGGTCGGCAGTACAAATCTCTACGGGGTAGGCTATTGTTAACATATAAGTATGTACAAGACGCAATGGGAGGGGTTGATATTATGGAAGCTTTCTATAAGCTCAGTAGTTAATTAAAGCACCAAGTGTGACTGTTACCGTCCCAACTGCGTTGCCGTTTTCTCTCAAGATTAACTTTCATGCAAGAGGAAGTACGTTCAACAGATAGGTGCTTCGCTACTGGCCTGATTCGAAACGTTGCTTGGTTTGAAAAACAGGTAGGTAGTATTAGACCACCGAGATATCGTGAGGTAAAAGATATTTGCCTTTATAATATATATATATATATATATATATATATATATATATATATATATAGGCAAGAATTACAATGATTATCGAAGTATATTGTTAAATCACGGTCTCAATACGTGCTGATTCAAAAGAAATGACAAAAGCTCCCATTTTGTATTTAGACGACGTATCAGAAATATCTTTCTTTTCTTTTCAGATCATAGCCGGTGTCATCCATAAAAATATCATAGAAGGAGAAATTCAAGACAGACCTGAGCTTCAACGTAATTGCCATAAGAATACAATCATTTAACTTCAAGACAGTGTGTTCATCAGCCGATGTTGCCTGCATCTGGAAGATATTTCTCATTGGGATTTTTTAAGACATTTATTATTTTGGCGATCCTGCTAAAACGGTCAAGCTCACCGTAACATATAAAAGAAAATCGAGATGGTATCACGCATCTTTATTTTTTAGACAATTACATGAAACTGAGAGGGCTTTTATGAATACGTACTGTGCAAGTCATATTAGTGTTGAGCCCGAAAGATAATTTAGAAAAAAATTATAAATGCAAGAATGGCATTACAAAAGTACGCAATCTCCAGTTTCCGTGAACAGACCATTATTTATGAAAGTTTTGGCATAATAGACAACATTATTTGACTGGCAAGTGCAGTTTAGCTTTTTTTAAGGGGGGAGTGATAGTTACTACCGTTGATCGCGTTTAAGTCAAGTTCATTACGAAGTTGTGTTATGTTTCACAGAAGTCCTGCTGCAAAAAAATATAAAATTTGGTAAGTGATCTATCTCAAATTTTTGCAATTTGTGATGCAAGTTCCAATATTCATTATTTTTATGAGTGGTCGCTGAACGTTGTTTTACCATGTTTTGATGAGTGTTGATATGTTGGTACCTACAAAGTAATTTTTCTAGTACATTTTTTTTTACATAGTCCTATATTTGCAGGTCACAATCGATAGCAGCAGGGTTATATAGTGATATTATTATATTGTTTTCCTTATAGAGTATTTGCAGAGACCGTTTATCTGTGTGTGTTCTATTACTGGGAACACAAATTATGTTTATTACTACAACGTGTTTCCTGAGCAAAAGCTTGTTAGTTTTAGGTCTCCAGAAGCTAGAGGGAATGATAGATAAAGTCTTGCAAGCAAGAAGAGCATGGAATTTTTATTATACGGAACGTTTTAGTTTGATTGTATTATTTTCATTTTCATGAACTTTTTGTGCATCGGCACAAGACTTTAAAATTTAGTTGTCACTTTAGAAACGGTCTTTTTATTTTCATAATTTTTAATAGTAGTAGTGATGATGGATTTATCCTCACTATTTTAACCCCCCCTTAAACGCCGACTGGACGTATTTTACGTCGACATTTTTTTGTCTCTCGGGTGCCGACTGGACGTATTTTTACGTCGACATACAAAAGTTTTTTTTAAAAAATTCGCGGAAAAATACTTTTAGGCCTACCAGCCGAAAACTCTTGAAATCACGCGCCCTTGGGGGGATGCTGGGAGTTCACGGATCAGGTGTTTGTTTGTTTTGTTTTTTACAATCGTTTACGCAGGGCGCGCAAGCGCGAATTTCTTTCTTGCCGCACTAAAAAGTATCTGTGACACATCTCTGAAATTATTTCGTCCACTTTGACATAATTTTGTACCATTTTAAATTAGCCGTTACATAGTATTATATATGAAAAATGTGCGCATTTTTATGTAGAATACAACAAAAAAATACTCATGATTGTAGCTTTTATCGAGTTTTTAAGATATTTTCATATAAATTAACGATCAAGTTGCCAAAAATTTCAACCTTCGGTCAACTTTGACTCTACCGAAATGGTCGAAAAACGCAATTGTAAGCTAAAAACTCTTATATTTTTAGTATTATCATCATTTTCATGGAAGTAGTAACAGAATCTATCGTTGTTTTTAATAGTTGAGGTAGTATTGTTGTTGCGTTTGAGCAGTTTTAATGTTGCATAAATATTAATAATTTTGACGCTCGAGTCTTGAGACTCATACTGGTTTTAGAACGATTTTTTTTATTAGGA
>NC_087210.1:16201508-16211508 GCF_015104395.2 Macrobrachium nipponense | reverse complement strand
CGAATTTTTATCATTCCTAAACCTGATGATTTGAAAACGTAAAATTTCCCAAAGCTCTTGTATAAACGCGATGACCAATGTTGAATTATAATAGTGATGATAATATATATGTAATAAAAAATGCTACAAGATTCCACGTGGTATACTTTAATAGTAGTACGTAGTACCAATAGTGCTTATAATTATGTCGCCCCTGTAGGGAGGTTAAGTGCCGTCAGTGCACCCCATGCGCGGTTCGCTCCCTTCGCCCCATAGCTTCATCCCCTTTTATTCCTTTTACTGTACTTCTATTCATATTCTTCCTTCCATCTTACTTCCCACATTCCTCCAACTATTGTTTCTTATTGCAGCTGCGAGGTTTTCCTGCTGTTACACTTTTGCAACCTTTCACTCAATTTTTCTTTCATCGCTGAATGACCTCATTGGTCCCAGCGCTTGGCCTTCGGCCTAAATTGTGTAAGATTATATCGAGGGTTAAAACACAGAAGCTATGGTTAAGATAAGATAAGAATGTAGACATCACTTCCAGTTTTATATATTTATAATTATATTATTTTTAATTAAAATCATCATTGCTTTTGCTATTATTGGATGTAGCTTCCAGCGTCATCAAAAAAGTTAGGAATGGAATCTTTTGTTAAACATTCACCCTTTTATGAATGTGCTTTTCGGGAATGACTGAACAGAATTTGATGAATCCTGACAATGACATACATTGAGTTACCTGGTTGAGGTGATCACCCTTTGTGAGAAATTAGTTCAGCGTTGTCGATTTGTTGTCATGATGATGATCACATTTATACCAAGAGACAGGGATGGTTTTATGTAGAACACTTCATGAAAGGTTGCTTAGGAATGACATTTCTAATTAAGTACTACTTGCCATGATATACAGGGTGTACATAAAATCTTAATACCATTACAAGTACTTACTGCTCAGCAACCATATAACATAAAGTAAGGTAGTTTTTGTTGTAAAATGAAGAGCTCTGAAGGTAAAGCTTGAGGAAATGTAGAACATTTTACAAAAAACTGTATTACTCTATGTTATATGGTTCCTGAGCAATAGATACTTGTAATGGTACTGGGACTTTATGGACACCGTGTATAAATACGTACAGACATTGATACTAGTTCTGGTAATCGCTGAGGGTTCCTGTTGTTACTTTCATTATTGTAATTACTGTTTATGGACAGTAAATATCTAAAAGAATGGTCCAAGAGAGAGAGAGAGAATCCTTCCCATAAACTGATGTCTGAGTACAAGCGATAACATCAGAACTTCGAGAACTCATAAATGGTCCAGTTAATTTGAGCAAAAATTTTCCCGGGGCACCACACACACACACACACACAAAATAATAAGTTAGGCAGGTAGTGGGCGAAGGCATGATGGATACGAGACTTCCCCTGGTGCCACATCACCACTATCTCTCTTTTCTTCATCTCCTTCTCCTTCTTCTTCTTTCTTCCTAATTACTGCCTTTCATGTCGAGTGGTTGTTGTGAGCTGATTGTATTTTTGATAAGAAGGACGAAAGAATGGTTGAAGAGCTCTTGCTGCAAGGTTGAGTTGTCTCTGAAATAGGAATTTCTTTTTCATGATGACATTGTAGTATATGAAGTTTTTTTATTTAAAAGAAATAGTAATACCTCATGAAACAGAATTTAGATTACTACATTGCAATAACTCGTGACCTTATTTCCGGAGGACTATATTGTAAGCTTTATGAGAAACAACTTTATATTTAAACACGTCATTGTTAAGAGACTTCATAATTTACTAAATGAACGCTACTTATTATAACGTGAGCATACTAGTATATAACTGCATTTCATGTTCTGATATAAATACTTTTTTTTTTCTTCAAGTGAATGAAGCTGGAAGCTGATTCTGGGCATACTGACTATAACACTTTTCTTTACCTTTTGTCATCGGAGAACAAACTGCGTCTACATTTCCTGATTTAATTTTATTTCGTAGGTTGTGGATGCTTATCGTCCGATTTCTTTGACACTATGCAAGTCTATTTCTTGGATAAATTGTATCAGCGATCTTTTCTTTCCGTCCTTGCAAAATATTTCATAGTCATTTTATAGCTTACAACTAGGGTGAAGTATCAGTCTCTGATATTGTTATGTGTACTACAAGCACAATGAGGTATTTCCTAAGTGTAGTTAAAATTGTATCGAGCAAGTTGTTCTTTAAATCCTCGTACTTCATCTTATTTGGAGGTGGTGTTAGAGAGAGATAGAGAGAGTTTATTGGTTCTCATTCAAAGTTTTTCTGGGCAGCGTCAGAGACCAAGAGTCATATTTTTTTTCAAATATTTTTCAAACTAATTATTTGACCGAATTGATACTTTGTTAATTGTCGTTAATATAGTGCATTGTCAAATGGTGTTAGTTAAGGCATTTACTCTTGTCTTTTAAAGGTCAAGTCGCTTGAGTCAGCAGGCCTTTTCTACACATACGGACGTCTGCTATCCCCCGTCCCTTTCCTTTCCCTCCCTCCCTCTCTCTCCCACTTTCTCTATGCTGTATTTCTCATCTCTTCCCCCCATTACTTCTCTCTAATTTACAATATGTAGTAGAATACCGTTTCCATGATATTTTTCGATACCAGCAGATAACTGTAGAGTTCATAATGATAAAGGCAGAGAGGTTTGACGTAACGACTATAATAATGGTAAATTTTTCCCAACATTTTCTGTTATTAGTATCCTTGGCGTGTTGGCGCAACAAGGCCGGGGGGAAGGAGGGAGGTGCAGTGAGACTATCCAGAACCTTCGAGGATGAGTACTGCTTCCCCCACAGATAACATCCACAAACCTGTAGGTCAGTCACGTAATGATCAACATCGAGAGTGATAACGAGGATGACTTGTCCCGTGGTAGTGACGAAGACTGTGAATAAAGTTCCTGTGATATTCTCAGTTGTTTGCATCACTTTTCAAACTATGATATTTCTTAATACACGTTAGAGAGAGAGAGAGAGAGAGACGAGAGAGAGAGAGAGAGAGAAGAGAGCAACCAACTTCATCATTCCTTTCCACAATATATATATATATATATATATATATATATATATAATATATATATATATATATATATATATATATATATATATATATATATATATATATATATATATATATATATATATATATATATATATATATACACTGGGCTCTAGTTTAAAATGTGTGATTTAATTTTGGGTACCATATCTTACCCGCTCGTAGTCAATACATGGTTGCGAGGGCTAAAGGAGTTCAGTCGAGATCGTGATAGTCGGTATATTTGGTGAATACGGTGAAGGTCATACACTCATCTGCCTGCTACTCATATTTATATAACTTAAGAAAATATAATAACAATTAACGAACACAGAATCTACAAAAAGCAACATGATTATAATATCGTATATTACTCAATATAATGTAATAGACAGGAAAGGGAGCCGGAGATGGGAAGGCCATGATAGTGGGTTCAGGGAGGGATGAGGAACGGAAGGGGGAGGGAGGGACGAGATGGGGATGAAGGACGTACGAATGCATATGTAGGCGATAACGCCTTAACCAACACCATTTGACAGTGAACTTACACCATTTGACAGTGCACTATATTACCAAAAATTAGCGGGAGGTGTTTTGTACAATGTGTCAAAGTGCCATTTCAGTCAAGTAATTAGTTAAAAAAATATTTGAGAAAAACGATGACTCGCAGTTCCTGAAATGGATAGTAGTTGCAAATATATAAGTAACTCTCGCTACGGAAAAGACATGAGCAGAAAATAAATGCTTGGCCTCACAAACTATTTTCTTTTGTCCAGTAACACACTTCCATTCAGACTTTGTACCGAGTTCCAGCGTTTCAGTCGCCCACCGCGGCTGTCATATTGGACTGCTGCTGCTGCTGACGATTTTCCTATTCATTTTGAATTTTCATCTGGAATTTTTGCTTATAATTCGTAAAAAACAAACCAAATGAAGTTTTCTAGAATGTCTAAATTTTCATTTTCCCCTTTTGTATTTATTACTTGCTGATCACTTAAGTCTCCAACGATGTTTTCCTGAAAGTGAAATTTTCTTATATACTAAGCATTAGACACATTTGTAACTCTTCACTTACCGACGTTGTATCCCAGAGGGAAAAGTAAAACAATCGAAGACAAAAGGGATCTAGACAATGATTTGTTTTTATTTCGTGGATGCCATCACTGCTTAATGAACAAACGCCAACAAGGAATTTGATGATTACGGTGGTGAGTGAGCGTTGGGCAAACTTAAACATTTCACTCATGATGTGGCAATGCTTCATATTCATGTTAACGTCTGAGAGCGTTGCTCTCTCTTTTTTTGCTCCTAATGGATGTCTCGTCTTTTGAACGCTTTCTTTTTTTCTCTGATGGGATTTATTTCTCAGGAAATCTTGTGCTGTTGAGTGGTCTGTGTTTGAGAGAGAGAGGCAGACGGTGGTGTAAGAAACTACGGAAGAGTTTCCATCGTCGGTACTAATAATCCCCAAAGTACTATTTGTCTTTCTTTATGGAACAGGAGTGAACACACCTAGAATAACTGAAAGGGGGCAAGAAACAGTTAAATAACAGTTCATTATTACGAACGCTACCACAATGGAAACAAATGATAGCCAATTTCGTTCAAGAAGAGAAAATACATTTTTTGGGTTCGCTAATTCGGGTTTTGTAACTGGAATGTAATAACCACCTCATTGAGGTTGTTGTGATTAGGTTATTTTTGAACTCGGTTCTTGCGATGAGTAAAAACTTCTCAAATGTTATAGATATGATATTTCTCTCTGGGAGGACATTTTAGAAAAGCGCCTGCATAAGTGTTGCTAATTCTGCTTCCAAGCTTTGTAGCCACATTTCGTAACTCCAAGTGAGTAGTATCCCCAAACGTTCGGTATTCACTTTTTTTTCTGAGAGATTATCTAATACCCATTTAATTCTGAAAGGATTGGATTAGTATTCCGGTTTGTTATTTAGAATTTTGTTTTAGGATAACTCCTTTCAATTTTGTTTTCCTATACTCATGGAATGTTCTGTAAAAATTTTAATTGTTTTTATTTCCCTAATTATTTCTTTTTAATGAAAATCCTGATCCAGATGAACGAGAGGAAGTTTAATTGACATGATAGGGGTCATCGACTGGTGACATTTTGTATTACACAATTCCTGAAGTATCTTATGAAAGAAATCATTTGTGAGGCTTAAGATTCCCTACAGAATGAATGTCATGATTATTGAGGTTCTTACTTTGCAGTGTGTTTGTAATGGCTGCTGTCTCGTATTCTAGTTTCTTTTCCTTCGTGTTTTGAGATAGTTGGAGTTATTGGTGTTCTTTTTATTTGATATAATTTTCCATACTGGATGATATGAGCATAGAATTATTTCGTAAGCTTAATGCATGAGAAGGTAATCATTTCAAAGGAGACGCAGGCCATGCACGTTTTGCGTAATTGACTAAGTGTAGTTTTTCAAAGTTTCATCTTAGGTCATACTTTTTCGAAAAGGCAACCATAGAAGTGCTTTCTTAATTGAAATCAACTCGACTACGATATACACATTGCTGAAGATTAAGTTTGACCCAACGCAAAATTGGTGGACTTTTTAATTGGAAATCTCCTTAACCTTCCCTTTGTAACTAAAATTTAATTTCTATATATTATATATGAAGGCATTCAAGTGAAAGGTAACTGATAAATGAATGCATAACACTCACACAGTAAGACGTTTTGGTAAAAAATTTACATGTACCGTGCACACGAGATGAAATAAAAAATATTATCTTTGTAACTTGTTAATTTAAAAAAAAAAATTATGCCTTTCTTTTATTTCATATATAATTATTATAATAACTTCAGTGTTAGATTAGACAATCACTCGAAGTATGTGCATATTGATTGAGAAAAGGTTGGCAGCACGATATTTCTTTTGCCATAAGTTTTGTGCAAAGTTGGAATTAATGAGAATATTCTGAAAGTATTCGGTGAAGGCGGGATTAATGAGGAGGGTCTTTAGGTAGGAGCATTTTCGTTATATCCTTCTACTAACATCCTTTTTTTTTTAAGTCATTTACGGACGGTATAGGAAACAGAAAAAAGTGTGAGTTAGCTTTGTCATTTTTGGAAAACTGTATATAAATTTTACTAGCTTTTAGAAGTTCATATTGAGAAATGGTAACGTATATGTATTCAAATGAAAAAAAAAAAAAACAGGTTTATAAATTTGAACAAAAAATACAGTAATATGCTCTGGTTGTAGGAGGCAAAAATCAGTTACGGAAAACAAGTAACAAAGTAAGATTTAGATCTGAGAGCTTAAGTCAATTCTAATGACAGACAGTAATGTGTACAAGATTAATAATGGAAAGTAAAATATTTTTTGCTTTTCAATTTTTGTTATAAGTATTACAAGAATATTACCCTCGTCCCTCTCACTGAAACATCCAAGCACATCTGCAAAATTCCATTCAGTGTACTTTCCGAAAATTATCATCGGAGATTAATCCCTGTTCGTTGTTAACCTCGCAATTTAATGAAAAGAAAGGGAGGTGGCTTATATGGAAGAGTTGAATAAAAAATGGCCTAGGAAGAAATGCACCAATATGAAAGACATCAAGTCAGGCATCCATAAGCACATGCATATCATTTGAACAAATTTTATATAAAGTCTGTTAATTGCCCATTGCTACAGAATATTAATTTTTGGAAGGAGTAGGCAGTAAAGTTGGAGAAATAGCCGAAGCTGTGGATGTAAAGTTGTGGATGGAGAAAACTTTGATTGGATATAAATTCTTGAAGTCTTTGAAGGACGGAGATCCAGAATATGAGTGCCAACTATGTGAAAGGTAAATATGTCCTGGAAGCAAAAGAATGAATGTGGAAAAGACTTTTAAACGAAGTCAAATTAAAGGAAGCGCAGCATAGATGTTGCTTGCGAAAGAAAGGAAACATAAGAAGTTGTTGAAATAAACTGTTTAAGTATTATGCACACGCTAAAATAAAAGATCAGATATACTGGGATACAACGTAACGGGAGTGACAGCATGGCCATGACCATGGGTTGATGAAAAGTGTGGATAATTTGAATTGGAAGTGGTGGACGGATGTAGAGGGAGATTGAGGAAGTGTTGCTGGCTGCATGTAGCGGAAGAGGCGTTGTAACTTGAAGATTTGATTTTATTCTGGAACTTAGACCCAGAATTCTGTGCTGGTTTCAGCAACGACAGCTCTTCTCGTCTTGGAATGTAGTTTTTGGAAGAGTTCATCATCATGAGAATGAAAACGGAAGAATTATGCTCATGCAAAAATTTGATCTCTGAAAGTTTCCCAGTCACGTGACCATGAGCTTTTTTTCACGAAGTGTAGTTTTCTTGACCATATTTGGTTTTAAAAATTTGAAAAATCCATGTGATACAAAAGTATTAGATCAGGAATTCGAAAGCTCTTGAAAGGAAATGTATATCAGAATATAGTGCTGGATTTTTAATTCTGACTTTGAAATAGGGACTTGCAGTATCTCAGTGTGTAGTTGTCGAAGTGACGTGAACGTAAGTTTAAACGATTCCCTCATTACGAAATTATACAAGTTAATTTTCTAACTTTAAGCGCTATTCCGAGTCTGTGTGTGTTTTTAATTGTTTTATTTTTATTTTATTTTTTTGTAACTCGGGCATAATGGCGAGCTTTGACCTATAAACAATTTGGTACTTATTTTAGGGTAATTGATTTGCTTTATGAATATTGATTACATTACTGCCTAGTCATAATTTTCGATTATTCATAAATGGCTCAAAATGTGTATTAGTCAGACTTAAGGCTTAGATTAAGGTGACTGCCAAGGGTTGTTTTGCTGAAATCTGGGATGTAGGGCTATATTACGATAGGGAAATTAGTCCATATTTACGTTGCCATCAATATTGGGTGTCCAGGTGCCTTGCTTCCCTATCTTATTCGTTTTAACTGTCTGGTAATCCGATTTTCAAAAATCAATAATGTTAAGTTAGTGGACCTTTTTCTAACTGCTGTTGAATGAATGGTGCTTCTTAGTAAAAATAAATTACCCCTGTTGAATGAGTTAACCAGTATGTTCACCAGCGTACGTTGTCCCTTAGTTTGATAATACAGCTCTTGCATACTTCCATATTACAATACAACAGTCAGTGATTCGTTGATAGGCATATTAAACAGTGTGACTGCGTATGATTAGATTGAAATCCTTGTGCATTTTAGTTGGAAAACAAGAAGAGGACTGGAAATTGTGATGGTACTGGTTGATTTAAATATCCGAATTCAAACTGAATTTATTACGTAAAACCATTATCCGAAACAGTGAACGCTTTTTACTGTTGTCTAGTCTAGCACTCAATCATTTTTACTGATTTGTTGATTTATTAATGATTCCGACCTGAAAGTCACAGCGGCCCCCTTCAGGGAAGGGGGAGGGGGTGGTGGTGATTAATGACTTCGATATTTTCGTTTGGGAGAAATTTCATGTCAAATGTGTGTCCAACGCTCTTTACATAAACAGCATTAATGCATCAAAAATCATCTATTCCGACACGAATGAACAAAATAGGATATTTTGTGGAGGGATTGATTGGAAGTCAATTCAAGGGAATGCCGAATGATGACATGCAGTAATATCAATAGCAACAAAGAAAATCGGTAACACCAATTTAGGATTCAACCTATAATTAACTAATGCGACTTTGTAATTTTTCATTTAATGCCATTCGAATCTTGAAAGGTGACAATATTTGACCGAATAATTACACCAATAATTGACCGAATAATTATGGAGACTTGTGGGTTTCAACCTTTGAAATAATATGTATATATCTTGAAAGAGATTGATTTCTTAGAATATTAACCCGTCCCCGATGGCTTGCAAATTGAGAGAATGAAATAAGGGAGAAGAAAGGCTTTATACTGACATGCTCTCGATTCGAGAAAGAAATCTAACGACGATAAAAAAGAAAACACATTGATGGGAAAGTCTGTTCGGGACTGATTGCAAAAAAACTTAATCATTCGTCATTGTTGAAACTTTAAAGAAGGTGAATGTGTTGAATTTAACAATTAGAGTCGGACTTTTCACAAAATGAAATGACGTCGTTTCTTTCAATATATTGGTCTCTTACCATTTTCTGGAGGGCAAACTAAGGTTGCAGTGTTAAATTGTGACTTTCATGCTTGGAATTTTGAGTGAATTGTGTCTGATTAAAATCATGTGTCATGCTTGGGAGTTTGAGTGAACTATGTCTGATTAAAATCCTGTTTAATGATAGAAAATCCGCATTAGCACTGATTTAGTCCTTGGGAAGTAATATCGTAGCACATTTTTTGTCAATATATGTATATCCAAGGGTTATCTCTATTAATGAAACAAACTCGTGATCTTGGAGAACTACCCCCTTTAAAAATGGAGATTTATTTTTCACTCTAAGAACCTGCACTAAATGTTTTGCAGAAATGGTAGAAAATATCAACTATTCAAGTAAAAGGCATAAATTAATTTAGAAAGAATGTAAAAAAGCAACTGAATTTTTTATTGATGTTATATCTTTATATGCTATGGAAGGGTTCATTTGAATCAGAAATTATGCTGCTTGGGCAATATTAGATAATCACAAGGACTGACTCACTAAATGTCACTGATGACACTTAATATACTTTAAATTTATGGGGATGAGAAATTAACAATACTTAAACTGAAGCGTACGTTTGAATATTCGTAATTACAGCTTATTTCATAAACAATGTCCCAGAAAAATAATCTTAAGAAATGTGTGAAAAAAAGGAATAGAAAAAATGAATGTAATGCCAATGACACAAAGACGCACACTGCTTCCTTATTTACAACTTGATCATTACTAGTCGTTTGTTTTTATCCAATTACCGAAAGTTGACAGTTACTAGCGATTGTATTTGGAAAATCCTAATACTCTGTTCATAATATCTTCATAATTAACA
>NC_087210.1:16180655-16201008 GCF_015104395.2 Macrobrachium nipponense | reverse complement strand
ATTAAACAAAGCTAACTCTGCTTACCTCTCGGACACCATGACACTTGAATAATGACTTCGTTGTCCTGACTATAGTGTTAGAAGCGTCTTCACAATACTCAACAGTCTGCTTGGTCTATGCATCGTTTACTTAAATGAAGCAGGTGTAGACTCCTTTACATTTAACATATACACCGTCACCTCCACATTCACGAAATTTCCATATACCACAGAAGACTTACAGCGATGCGCGTATTCTAAGGTTCAACCCACGGTTACCATACAAAAGATCCACAGATTCACCCATCTGTAAGGCAAGTCTCTTCAAATGTAACCTCAGTGTTCTTACCATCATTGGTGCGTGAGTAAAAATGAGCCGTGTGACAGTTTTTCTGATTAACGAAGTAGTTCCTTTCTCATTAAATACGTCTGTAATAAACATTTTTTATATCATTCAGCATACCCATCATTATATTAATTGTTTTTTTTTTTTTTATATTACTATCGCCGTTTTCCTTAAGGTATTTCAGGTATTACTGATAAATACGCAGACTTGCTCAAGAAATAGTTCTAGTATTCTTACGGCTACACTTAGACTTAGTAAGATTCGGCAATCGGCATTAGTGTTCATACCAGTGGTGGCCATACTCTTATCAAAAGTACTTCTTAAAAAGTGCTGTATAATCAAGAATAATACATTTCATTTCAATAGAATTCATCGAAACAGATTGCATTTAAACATTTGTGTTTGAATTAGCATGACGCAATTCAGTACCGAGAGTTGATTCACTTGTTTCTTCAGAGAGAGACAACTTTTTTCCATTCACCATGGAGGATATCAATGGCTTTCAAAGGTAACGTCATCCAACGCTCTTTTAGTTAAATATTCTGTCCTTCTTAGGTGCCTACCCCCCCCAGAAAATGAATGTTCATAGGACATCAGACGAACGTACTTTACAAGCTTGCGAACTTTAAGCCCCAAACTTAAAAAGTGCTTGAGATACACCTAAAAAGTACCCGTTTTCGTGTACACTTTTAGGTTTGTGCAAGCCTTAAATATGCTTGAAATAAACCTCAATAAAAGCCTTGAAAGAGCTTCAAAAAACCATGGTATAAACCTTCAAAAAGCCCATATAGAACCTTAAATAGGCTTTATAAATGCCTCATAATTACCTATTAACTGCTTTTAACATACATTGTACAATCCTGTACAGAACCTTAAATAGGCTTTATAAATGCCTCATAATTACCTTTTAACTGCTTTAAACAAACGTTGTAAGGATATTAAACAATCCTTATAGAGGCCCTGAAAATGTGTTTACAAGGTTTACATGAACCTTGCAATAGCTTTGAATAATAATTTTCAAGACCATAAAATGAAAGTTCATATACCTTACAATAAATAATAACTCGGGAGAATGAAAGTTTTAATCTTGCTTATCATTTATTTTGCACCGACATGTTCCAGTGATGACTAACACTGTACAAGTAAATAGTCAAATAATGTGGCCTCTGTTTTGTATATAAATAACCTACAAATGCACTCGATTGATTCTTACCTCAGTAACAACCACCTCATTCCATAAAAAAAATTACAGTATAAAAAGTATATATGAAGTATATATGTACATACATAAATACACACATGAGACTTGTGCTAATGGACAGCTATTTTTTATAAAACACACATACACATAAAATAGTCTGTACCATACTGAAGATTGCAACCACTTTGAATGATACAAACAAAAGATGAAAGATTCAAATATATCACATCCCACCAAGCGCATGAACCATTTGGTTTGGTTTTATTTCTATATTTCTTTTGGTAACAGATATATGCATGTACAAACACTGAAAATATACATGAAATAAACCTTATAAAATATGCTAATATGTAGATATATATATATAATATATATATATATATTTATATATACATGCATATATATATCTATATATATATTATATATATATATATATATATTAATATATATATATATATATATAATATATATATTATATCTATATATATATATATATATATATATATATAATATATAATTATATATAATAATATATAATATATAAACATAATTTGGATGCACACACTTCCATCTCCCTTCCTCTGTGGAGTCATTGATTTCTTCCTCATAATTTTCACTGAAGCGGTGATAGCTGCCAAAAACTGACTGTGGGACAGTTCCACCTTTTCAACCAGATGCCATGACACAATTCAGCCATGCCTCAACCTCCACAAACAATTCAAGTCGCATCCTGAAAAAGAGTGATATATATGTAGTTTTCCCTCTCTCTCACATTAGGTATTTTATGTGTTACTGTAGCCTACAGTGTTTTTGAACTGATTTTGCAAATCTTTAATTCAAGTTAATTGCACCTTATTAGTAACAACTGATTAACAAAAAATAATATACATGAATATACCAGTACAATATAGGGTAGGGCTATGAAATTTCACAAGATATAATAAATTAACTGTTCTGGTAACTCACTACTCAGTCCATTATACTGTAATAAGATGATGAACTTGCAGACCATGAGAAAAATATGAAGCTATACCTCATTCATTTTATCCTGAACCGTGCAAAAGGGAATAGCCCAGGTGAGTTTGTAAGCCAAACGCTGATTTGCTGCTACTGTCCAATTACAGGTCTGAATTATTTATTTATTTTTTGCATTGGTTTTACAAATAGAGTGCTTTATCATATTTCATAAAAATGTAAAGGTAATATTATCACAGCATTGAAACCTACAATGAGTTTTTTAATTAAGCATTACTTGGACTGGAGGCAACTTTAAACAAAATTATTTATGCTATTTGATATTTCCTCACTTAATGACTAGCCTAGTATCTATGCATTCTATATACTATTGGTAAATAAATACAACCTAACCTAATATTACTTCATCTAATCAACATAGCCCATGTTATCATTAAAATGCTGAATTATTGTAAATTTACGAAGGTTAAGTTAAATAAGCCAAATACTAAGTCAGACTATAGTTCTACATAAAGAAATTTAAGAGGATTCCACATTCTTTACCCTTAACCCTTAGGTATTCTCCTTAACTCAGTGGTGAAAATTAAAGATTTTGAGACGTCTTCCGGAAATTCACAATTTCTGAATAATGTCATTTAAAAAGACAGCTTTCTGATGTTATTTTACATATTGTTTAAAGAAATTCAAGTGGGGCAGACCCTCCAGCACCTCAATTTTCAATTGGAAGTTGAAAATTGTCCTCCGGTACCAGAGTTTCCAATTTCTGGCACTCTGTCTTAATTTAGGAGTCTACTTTTTTATAAGCTTGCACAGCCTTAATAGCCTAGTAAGAATCACCACGTTACCAACATTTTATTTGTTCATCTATGCAAAAAAAAAAAAAAAAAAAATGGAAAAAAACCTTGGTCTGTAAAATAGGAAGTAACCCTTTATTCTATAACCACCCAACAAGCTTGGGGGACTTATGGAAATTGGGGGTTTTGGGTGCACTAGCCTAACCTAACCTCTGCGTCAATCAAGCATTACCTAGATGGAGGGTTTGCCCCCATACCCCCTTTAAAGGTGGGAGCTTCTCCCTCACATCCCTTGACCTAATTACTTAGCCGGGGACGGCCGTAGGACGCCATAAATTAGGTACCTAGGTAGCTAGTACTAGCCTAGTAGTAGCTATAGGTTTACTTAATTTTTGGCTGAGACCTTGTCACCTTGTGCAGCCTATATTCTCGCCAATTTTAGTCCAGCCCAAAGGTTTGCTCACATTAAAACCCTTACAACAAAAGCAACTCTTCCTAGAGTCGCTGGTATTTCAATTCCCCAAAGAGAATGCAGAATTATTCCCCACCTAGACTAACGTTACTTTTCTCTCATATTGCTATAGGGATATACTATAAAATGATAGTGAAAGATAATGGCATAAGCTGCTGTCACTTACCTATGGGGCCTGGCTTTCTCAAGTCGTCGTAGGGGTATCTATATCAGCTGGCATGCACTTGCATGTAAATTTAATTCAGCCACTTTGTCAAACAAATTCAGTTCATGCGGCCCGCCAATTTGTTTACGCTGCTGCAGAGACATCTGGTGGCGGCATTTGGTGACCATTTCCCACAGTTCAAATTTCTCGATCACAGATAATTGCTGTATCATTTTGGGCTTATATAAAGATATTTCAGTACTTTATATGCTGTCGTTTGCTCACCAAATGAGGACGAATGTTTAAAACAACAATTCATAAAGGAAGTCCTTTTAAGAAATGGAAAAACCTTTAATGTCCCTCGGAAGGTGAAAATGAGGTTTGTACATGTTTTTGTACACTATAATATTACGATTTTTTTGCATCACTATATTTCTGCATGTGACAGGTCTAAAATCAAAGAGAAAAAACGCATTAAATTTGTACTGTATATCGAGTTACATTATCATTGACGTCCTAACTACGTGAAAAAAACGTTTGTTGGAAGTTTGTGAAACACTCACCTAAAAAAGTGCCTTCATAGCGCCTGAGATGAACAGCGTGTTTGAAGCTCACGAACGTTCGCTTCCGGGGGGGTAGGAACAGTAGGCTAACGTTTAACAAATGATGTGTTGCATCATCAGTTTGCTTAAGATGACTGTATGCTAAATTTTTGTTCCTGCTGTCATTTCGTCTTTCGTTGTGTGAACCATTCGGTCTCATGCGAAAGAAAAAGGCTGCCATTTGTAATAGGGCAGTTCAAATCTCTACGGGGTAGGTTATTGTTAACATATAAGTATTATTGTTAACATATAAGTATGTGCAAAATGAAAAGGAATATATTAAAAATATAAAATCAGTCGGATTATTATGGCTGGGACATCTATTCATTCACAAGAAGCCTTATAACTGTAGCAAAAATCCGATCTTAAAAATACATTTCATCTGGGGGAGTCTTAACTAAGAGTGCTTAAACGATTATATTATTTGCATCTACCGACATTTAATCTGAATCGTTATCACCATCGTTTCCCAGGAAGTATCGCTTCATTTACCTCTTGATACTCTTGAATAAACGCACTAGTAATAACATGCAAATCTATGCATTGTTTTCCCCATTTTAAATATTCTCTGATGACATTCCTTCTCATTCCTCAGGGAATTCAGTTATTATGGGAGTAATGTAACCTTGCGTGCTCTTGTTCCATTTCTCTCTCTCTCTCCTTCTCCTCTCTCTCTCTCTCTCTCTCTCTCTCTCTCTCTTCTTCCTCCTCTCTCTCGCTCTCTCTCTCTCTCCTCTCTCTCTCTCCTCTCTCTCTCTTTCTTGTTCTTACATAACTTTATATATTTTTATTTCTAATTATTTTATATCTGGGTAGTAATATTCTTCACCCTTCTAGACAATGAATGGTCTACCAATTCATGATTACTATGAATGTAAATAATCATACTACTACTACTACTACTACTACTGCTACTAGTACTGCTGCTACTACCTAATACTACTACTGCTACTACTACTACTACTACTACTACTACTAATCTAATAATAATAAAATAATAATAATAATACTAATAATAATAATCATAATAATTATAATAATATTAACATTGATAATAATAGGATAGATCTGCTCGATAGCTAATGACAAATATTGAATTTTAAAATACCAGAGAATGTTTCGACAACTTAATTAGTAATTCCAAGATTAGGTCAAACATTATACATTTGCAATATGACGTGCCATATATGAGAGATGTGAAATCCAATATCCAAAGTATTCTTTGGATATTGGTGAAATCTTGACGAAGAAAATGGATCGCCTTGGTAATTGTTTACGTCAAAATAAGATTTAGGGGCTAATTCGTTCAGTTTTCCTAAAGTAACGATTGGAAACGTGGTTAAGAATGACAGTATATTAGTAATTATACTAAATATCTGTTTAACTGTCTAATAACAGTCGGTCAGCTACACAATACCGGAGAATGTTCCAGTTATTCCAGAGGTCATCGCTCCTGAATTTCAGATCATTAGTTGAAACCTCATAGAGCTCAGTTTGAATCATATAAAGATCATCTCACTGTTTATGACCAGATCCAATGAACTGAATATAAAGAAGACGTCACTTCAGGATTTACTGTTCCTCCCGGAACAACCTAGGAAAATTACGAATGAATTTAATGTTTCAAAATCTGTCACTTTTGATTAGATGCCCCAAAGTTCTCTGATGATTTTTATGTATATAATTATGCATTTTGAAAGCATGACATTATCTTTGAAAACCTTCTAATTGCACAGAAAATTGAATCGAATTTTCTACGAATTTTTATCATTCCTATACCTGGTGATTTAAAAACGTAAAATTTCCCAATGCTCTTGTATAAACGCGATGACCAATGTTGAATTATAATAGTGATGATAATATATATGTAATAAAAAATGCTAATGCTACAAGATTCCACATGGTAATACTTTAATAAGTAGTACGTAGTACCAATTAGTACTTATAATTATGTCGCCCCTGTAGGAAGGTTAAGTGCCGTCAGTGCACCCCCTGCGCGGTTCGCTCCCTTCGCCCCGTAGCTTCACCCCCTTTCATTCCTTTTACTGTACTTCTATTCATATTCTTCCTTCCATCTTACTTTCCACCTTCTTCCAACTATTGTTTCTTAGTGCAACTGCGAGGTTTTCCTGCTGTTACACTTTTGCAACATTTTACTCAATTTTCCTTTCATCGCTGAATGACCTCATTGGTCCCATCGCTTGACCTTCGGCCTAAATTGTTTATGATTATGTCGAGGGTTAAAACACAGCAGCCATGGTTAAGATAAGATAAGAATGTAGACATAACTTCCAGTTTTACTTTATTATTATTATTATTATATTATTTTTAATTAAAATCATCATTGCTTTTGCTATTATTGGATGTAGCTTCCAGCGTCCCCAAAAAAGTTAGGAATGGAATCTTTTGTTAAACTTTCACCCTTTTATGAATGTGCTTTTCGGGAATGACTGAACAGAATTTGATGAATCCTGACAATGAGTTACCTGGTTGAGGTGATCACCCTTTGTGAGAAATTAGTTCAGCGTTGTCGATTTGTTGTCATGAAGATGATCGCATTTATACCAAGAGACAGGGATGGTTTTATGTTAAACGTTTCATGAAAGGTTGCTTAGGAATGACATTTCTAATTAAGTACTTCTTGCCAGGATGTACAGAATGTACATAAAAGTCCCAATACCATACAAGTACTTACTACTCAGCAACCATATAAAATGAAATAAGGTAGTTTTTGTTGTAGAATGAAGTGCTCTGAAGGTAAGCTTGAAGAAATGTTCTGTATTACACTATGTTATATGGCTTCTAAACAATAAATACTTGTAATAGTACTGGGACTTTATGGACACCGTGTATAAATATTTACAGACATTGATACTAGTTCTGTTAATCGCTGAGTGTTCCTGTTGTTACTTTCATTATTGTAATTAGTGTTTATGGACAGTAAATATCTAAAAGAATGGTCTGAGAGAGAGAGAGGAGAGAGTGTGTCCTTCTCAAAAACTGATGTCTGAGTACAAGCGATAACATCAGAAATTTGAGAACTCATAAATGGTCCCGTTAATTTGAGCAAAAATTTTCCCGGGGCACCACACATACACACACACACACAAAATAATAAGTTAGGCAGGTAGTGGGCGAAGGCATGATGGATACGAGACTTCCCCTGGTGCCACATCACCACTATCTCTCTTTTCTTCATCTCCTTCTCCTTCTTCTTCTTCTTTCTTCCTAATTACTGCCTTTCATGTCGAGTGGTTGTTGTGCGCTGATTGTATTTTGGATAAGAAGGACGAAAAAAATTGTTGAAGAGCTCTCGCTGCAAGGTGGAGTAGTCTCTGAAATAGGAATTCCTTTTCTGTGAGGACATTGTAGTATATGAGTTTTTTTTTCTTTCTTTCTTTTAAGAAATAGAAATACTTCATGAAACAGAATTTAGATTACTAAATTGCAATAACTATATATTTAAACAAGTCATTGTTAAGAACCTTCATAATTACTGAATGAACGCTACTCACTGTAGCGTGGGCATACTAGTATATAACTGCTTTTCATTTTCTGATATAAATACCTATTTTTTTTCAAGTGAATGAATCTGGAAGCTGATTCTGGGCATACTGACTGTAACACTTTTCTTTAACCTTTTGTCATCGGCGAATAAACGGCGTCTACACTTCCTGATTTTATTTTATTTCGTAGGAACAGTTTTAGATGCTTATCTTCCAATTTCTTTGACACTATGCAAGTCTATTTCTTGGAATCCATTGTATCAGCAATCTTTTCTTTCCGTCTTCGCAAAATATTTGATTGTCATTTTATAGCTTACAATTAGGGTGAAGTATCACTCTCTGATATTGTTATGTGTACTAGAAGCACAACGAAGTATTTCATCAGTGTAGTTAAAATTGTATCGAGCAAGTTGTTCTTTAAATCCTCGTAACTTTCATCTCATTTGGAGGTGGTGTTAGGGAGAGAGAGAGAGAGAGAGAGAGAGAGAGAGACAGAGAGAGAGAGAGGAGAGAGAGAGAGAGAGAGAGAGAGAGAGAGAGAGAGAGAGAGAAAGTTTTATCGGTTCTCGTTCAGAGTTTTTCTGGGCAGCGTTGGGTGGTTGGTTAGCTACTATCTATTTCCATTTCAGGGACCAAGAGTCATCATTTTTTTCAAATATATTTTCAAACTTATTATTTGATCGAACTGATACTTTGACACAGTGTACGAGACACCACCTGTTAATGTCGTAATATAGTGCATTGTCAATGGTGTTAGTTAAGGTGTTTACTCTTGACTTTTAAGGCCAAGTCGCTTGAGTCAGCAGGCCCTATTCTACACATTTCTAACGTCTGCTCTCCCCCGTCCCTTTCCTTTCCCTCCCTCTCTCTCTCCCCCACTTTCTTTATGCTGTATTTCTCATCTCTTCCCCCCTTACCCCCCTTATTACTTCTCTCTAATTTACAATATGTAATGAAATACCGTTTCCATGATATTTTTCGATACCAGCAGATAACTGTAGAGTTCATAATGAAAAGGCAGCGAGGTTTGACTTAACGACTATAATAATGGTTAATTTTTCTCAACATTTTTCTGTTATTATTTTATCCTTGGCGTGTTAGCGCAACAAGGTTGGGGGGAGGGGGGAGGGGGGGGTGGAAAGGGTGCAGTGAGACTGTCCAGAACCTTCGAGGATGAGTACTGGTTTCCACCACAGATAACATCCACAAACCTGTAGGTCAGTCACGTAATGATCAACATCAAGAGTGATAACGAGGATGACTTGTCCCTTGGTAGTGACGAAGACTGTGAATAAAGTTCCTGTGATATTCTCAGTTGTTTGCATCACTTTTCAAACTATGATATTTCTTAATACACGTTAGAGAGAGAGAGAGAGAGCAACCAACTCATCATTTCTTACACTATCCATATATATATATATATATATATATATATATATATATATATATTATATATATATATATATATACTATAATATTATAAAACAAATCATTGTCTAGATCCCTTTTGTCTTCGATTGTTTTACTTTTCCCTCTGGGATACAACGTCGGTAAGTGAAGAGTTACAAATGTATCTAATGCTTAGTATACAAGAAAATTTCACTTTTAGGAAAACATCGTTGGAGACTTAAGTGATCAGCAAGTAATAAATACAAAAGGTGAAAATGAAAATTTAGACATTCTAGAAAACTTCATTTGGTCTGTTTTTTTACGAATTATAAGCAAATAAAAAAAATTCCAGATGAAAATTTAAATGAATAGGAAAATCGTCAGCAGCAGCAGCAGCAGCAGCCCAATATGACAGCCGCGGTGGGCGACTGAAACGCTGAACTCGGTACAAAGTCTGAATGGAAGTGTGTTACTGGACAAAAGAAAATAGTTTGTGTGGCCAAGCATTTATTTTCTGCTCATGTCTTTTCCGTAGCGAGAGTTACTTATATATTTGCAACTACCATCCATTTCAGGAACTGCGAGTCATCGTTTTTCTCAAATATTTTTCTAACTAATTACTTGACTGAAATGGCACTTTGACACATTGTACAAAACACCTCCGCTAATTTTTGGTAATATAGTGCACTGTCAAATGGTGTTGGTTAAGGCGTTTATCGCCTACATATGCATTCGTACGTCCTTCATCCCCATCTCGTCCCTCCCTCCCCCTTCCGTTCCTCATCCCTCCCTCAACCCACTTTCATGGCCTTCCCATCTCCGCCCCCTTTCCTGTCTATTACATTATATTGAGTAATATAAGATATTATAATTATGCTGCTTTTTGTAGATTCTGTGTTCGTTTATTGTTATTGTATTTTCTTAAGTTATATAAATATGAGTAGGGGCAGGCAGATGAGTGTATGACCTTCACCGTATTCACCAAATATACCGACTATCACGATCTCGACTGAACTCCTTTAGCCCTCGCAACCATGTATTGACTACGAGCGGGTAAGTTAATGGTCCCATAAATTAAATCACACATTTTAAACTAGAGCCCAGTGTATGTATATATATATATTATATATATATATATATATATATATATATTATATATATATATAGATATATAGATATATATATATATTACATACGCTGGGCTCTAGTTTTAAATGTGTGATTTAATTTTGGGTACCATACCTTACCCGCTCGTAGTCATACATGGTTGCGAGGGCTAAAGGAGTTCAGGTCGAGATCGTGATAGTCGGTATATTTTGGTGAATACGGTGAAGGTCATACACTCATCTGCCTGCTACTCATATTTATATAACTTAAGAAAATACAATAACAATAAACGAACACAGAATCTACAAAAAGCAGCATAATTATAATATCTTATATTACTCAATATAATGTATAGACAGGAAAGGGGGCGGAGATGGGGAAGGCCATGAAAGTGTGGGTTGAGGGAGGGATGAGGAAGGTCGAAGGGGGAGGGAGGGACGAGATGGGGATGAAGGACGTACGAATGCATATGTAGGCGATAACGCCTTAACCAACACCATTTGACAGTGCACTATACCAAAAATTAGCGGGAGGTGTTTTGTACAATGTGTCAAAGTGCCATTTGCAGTCAAGTAATTTAGTTAGAAAAATATTTGAGAAAACGATGACTCGCAGTTCCTGAAATGGATAGTAGTTGCAAATATATAAGTAACTCTCGCTACGGAAAAGACATGAGCAGAAAATAAATGCTTGGCCACACAAACTATTTTCTTTTGTCCAGTAACACACTTCCATTCAGACTTTGTACCGAGTTCCGGCGTTTCAGTCGCCCACCGCGGCTGTCATATTGGACTGCTGGTGCTGCTGCTGACGATTTTCCTATTCATTTTAAATTTTCATCTGGAATTTTTTTTATTTGCTTATAATTCGTAAAAAACAGACCAAATGAAGTTTTCTAGAATGTCTAAATTTTATTTTCATTTTTTTTTTTTTTTTTTTTTTTTTTTTTCCTTTTGTAGTTTATTTACTTGCTGTGATCACTTAAGTCTCCAACGATGTTTCCTAAAGTGAAATTTTCTGTATACTAAGCATTAGATACATTTGTAAACTCTTCACTTATCGACGTTGTATCCCAAGAGGGAAAAGTAAAAACAATCGAAGACAAAAGGGATCTAGACAATGATTTGTTTTTATTTCGTGGATGCCATCACTGCTTAATGAACAAACGCCAACAGGAATTTGATGATTACGGTGGTGAGTGAGCGTTGGGCAAACTTAAACATTTCGCTCATGATGTGGCAATGCTTCAAATTCATGTTAACGTCTGAGAGCGTTGCTCTCTCTTTTTTGCTCCTAATGGATGTCTCGTCTTTTGAACGCTTTCTTTTTTTTCTCTGATGGGATTTATTTCTCAGGAAATCTTGTGCTGTTGAGTGGTCTGTGTTTGAGAAAGAGAGGCAGACGGTAGTGTAAGAAACTACGGAAGAGTTTTCATCGTCGGTACTAATAATCCCCAAAGTACTATTTGTCTTTCTTTATGGAACAGGAGTGAACACAACTAGAATAATTGAAAAGGGCAAGAAACAGTTAAACAACAGTTCATTATTACGAACGCTACCACAATTGGAAACAAATGATAGCCAATTTCGTTCAAGAAGAAAAATAAAAATACGTTTTTTTGGGTTCGCTGATTCGGGTTTTGTAACCTGGAATGTAATAATCACCCTCATTGAGGTTGTTGTGTATTAGGTACATTTTTGAACGTCGGGTTTCTTTTGCGACTGAGTAAAAAACTTCCTGAAATGTTACAGATTATATATATATATATAGATATATATATATTATATTATATATATATATATTATGTAATAATTAAGATATATATATATATACATACGCTTGGGCTCTAGTTTAAAATGTCTGTGATTTGTAACTTTTGGGTACCATAACTTACCCTCTCGTAGTCAATACATGGTTGCGAGGGCTAAAGGCGTTCAGTCCCGAGATCGTGATAGTCGGTGATATTTTTGGTGAATACGGTGAAGGTCCATACACTCATCTGCCTGCCGGCTACCTAAATATTTGAATAACTTAACTTAAGAAATTCAAATAACCAAATAAACGAACACAGAATCTACAAAAAAGCAGCATAATTATAATATTCTTAATTATGACTCCCAAATATAATGTAATAGACAGGAAGGGGGTGGCGGGGAGATGGGAAGGCCATGAAAGTGGGTTTGAGGGAGGGATGAGGAACGGAAGGGGGAGGGAGGGACGGGATGGGGATGAAAGGACGTACGAAATGCAATAGGTGAGGCGATAACGCCTTAACCAACACCATTTGACAGTGCACTATATTTACCAGAGGGAAAACAAAAAAAGTAAAACAATCGAGACAAAAGGGATCTAGAACAATGATTTTTGTTTTATTTCGTGGATGCCATCACTGCTTAATGAACAAACGCCAACAAGGAATTTGATGATTGTAACGGTGGTGAGTGAGCGTTTGGGGCAACCTTAAACATTTCGCTCATGATGTGGCAATGCTTTCCAAATTCATGGTTAACGTGCTGAGAGCGTTGCTCTCGGTCATTTTTTTTGCTCCTAATGGATGTCTCGTCTTTTGAACGCTTTCTTTTTTTTCTTGTTATGGGATTTATTTTTCTCAGGAAATCTTTGTGCTGTGAGTGGTCTGTGTTGGGAAAGAAAAGAAGGCCAGACTTAGGTGTAAGAAACTACGGAAGATGTTTTCATCGTACCAGGTAACTAAATAATCCCCAAAGTACTATTTGTCTTTCTTTATGGGAACAGGATCGTGAACACAAACTAGAATAATTGAAAAGGGGCAAGAAAACAGGTTTTAAAACAACAGTTCATTATTACGGAAACGCTACCACAATGGGAAAATAAATGAACAAAGATAGCCAATTTCGTTCCAAGAAAGAAAAGAAAAATAACATTTTTTGGGTTCGCTGGATTCGGGTTTTGTAACTGGAATGTTAATAATCACCTCATTGCAGGTTTTGTTGGATTAGGTCCATTTTTGAACTCGGTTCTTGCGATGAGTTAAAAACTTCTGAAATTTACAGTTGATATAATATATATATAATATATATATTATATATTATATAATATAATATATATATATACTATATATATTATACATACGTCTGGGTCTCTAGTTTAAAAATGTGTGATTTAATTTTGGGTACATAACTTCACCCGCCTTCGTAGTCAAAATACATCGGTTGCGAGGGGCTAAAGGGAGTTCAGTCCGAGATCGGGGTGTTGATAGTCGGTATAGTTTGGGTGAATACGGGTGAAGGTCATACACTCATCTGCCATGCTACTCATTGATTTATATAAACTTAAGAAAAATACAATAACAATAAACGAACATCAGAATCTACAAAAAGCAGCATAATTAGTAATATCTTATAGTACTCAATAAATAAGTAATAGACCCAGGAAAGGGGGCGGCGAGATTGGGAAGGCATGAAAGTGGGTTGAGGGAGGGATGATGAACGGAAGGGGGAGGAGGGATATACCCCGGGTACGGGGTAATGGGGATGTAAGGGACGTACGAATGCATATTGTAGGCGCTAACGCCCCTTAAACCAAAACCACCATTTGACAGTTTGTTCTTTCCTTTTTGCATCTACTTCCAGAGGGAAAACGTAAAACAATCTCGAAGACAAAAGGGATCTAGAACAATGATTTGTTTTTATTTCGTGGATGCCATCACTGCTTAATGAACAACGCCAACAAGGAATTTGATGATTACGGTGGTGAGTGAGCGTTGGGCAAACTTAAACATTTCGCTCATGATGTGGCAATGCTTCAAATTCATGTTAACGTCTGAGAGCGTTGCTCTCTCTTTTTTTGCTCCTAATGGATGTCTCGTCTTTTGAACGCTTTCTTTTTTTTCTCTGATGGGATTTATTTCTCAGGAAATCTTGTGCTGTTGAGTGGTCTGTGTTGGAGAAAGAGAGGCAGACTTAGTGTAAGAAACTACGGAAGAGTTTTCATCGTCGGTACTAATAATCCCCAAAGTACTATTTGTCTTTCTTTATGGAACAGGAGTGAACACAACTAGAATAATTGAAAAGGGGCAAGAAACAGTTAAACAACAGTTCATTATTACGAACGCTACCACAATGGAAACAAATGATAGCCAATTTCGTTCAAGAAGAGAAAACAAATAACCATTTTTTGGGAGTTCGCTGATTCCGGGTTTTGTAAACTGGGAATGTAATAATCACCTCATTGAGGTTGTTGTGATTATTGGTCATTTTTGTGTTGAAAAACTCGGTTGCTTTGCTTGCGTGAGTAAAAATCGTAAAAAAAACTGGCTTAAATGTTACAGATATTTCTCTCTGGGAGGACATTTTAGAAAAGGCGCCTGCATAAGTGTTGCTAATTCTGCTTCCAAGCTTTGTAGCCACATTTCGTCACTCCAAGTGAGTAGTATCCCCAAACGTTCGGTATTCACTTTTTTTTTCTGAGAGATTATCTAATACACATATGATTCTGAAAGGACTGGATTTGCATTCTGGTTTGTTATTTATCTAAAATTTTGTTTTAGGATAACTCCTTTCAATCTGGTTTTCCTATGCTCATGGAATGTTCTGTAAAAATTTTAATTGTTTTTATTTCCTTAATTATTTCTTTCTAATGAAAATCCTGATCCAGATGAACGAGAGGAAGTTTAATTGACATGATAGGGGTCATCTACTGGTGACATTTAGTATTACACAATTCCTGAAGTATCTTATGAAAGTAATCATTTGTGAGGCTTAAGATTCCCTACAGAATGAATGTGAGTAGGGACAGCTATGTCATGATTATTGAGGTTCTTATTTTGCAGTGTGTTTGTAATGGCTGCTGTCTCGTATTCTAGTTTCTTTTCCTTTGTGTTTTGAGATATGTTGGAGTTATTGATGTTCTTTTTATTTGATATAATTTTCCATACTGGATGGTATGAGCATAGAATTATTTCGTAAGCTTAATGCATGAGAAGGTAATCATTTCAAAGGAGACGCAGGCCATGCACGTTTTGCGTAATTGACTAAGTGTAGTTTTTCAAAGTTTCATCTTAGGTCATCACTTTTTCGAAAAGCAACCATAGAAGCTTGCTTTCTTAAGGTTGAAATCAACTCGACTACGATATACACATTGCTGAAGATTAAGTTTGACCCAACGCAAAATTGGAGGACTTTTTAATTGGAAATCTCCTTAACCTTCCCTTTGTAACTAAAATTTAATTTCTATATATTATATATGAAGGCATTCAAGTGAAAGCTAACTGATAAATGACTGCATAACACTCACACAGTAAGACGTTTTGGTAAAAAAAATTTACATGTACCGTGCACACGAGATGAAATAAGAATATTATCTTTGTAACTTGTTAATTTTGTTAAAAAATGTATTCCCTTCTTTTATTTCATATATAATTATTATTATAATAAATTCAGTCTTAGATTAGACAATTACTCGAAGTATGTGTATATTGATTGAGAAAAGGTTGGCAGCATGATATTTCTTTTGCCATAAGTTTTGTGCAAAGTTGGAATTAATGAGAATATTCTGAAAGTATTCGGTGAAGGCGGGATTAATGAGGAGGGTCTTTAGGTAGGAGCATTTTCGTTATATCCTTCTACTAACATCCTTTTTTTGTTTTTAAGTCATTTACGGACGGTCGGTTATATGGAAAAACAGAAAAAAAAAGTGTGAGTTAGCTTTTTGTCATTTTTTGGAAAAACTGTATATAAATTTTACTAGCTTTTAGAAGTTCATATTGAGAAATGGTAACGTATATGTATTCAAATGAAAAAAAAAAAACAGGTTTATAAATTTGAACAAAAAATACAGTAATATGCTTTGGTTGTAGAAGGCAAAAATCAGTTACGGAAAACAAGTAACAAAGTAAGATTTAGATCAGAGAGCTTAAGTCAATTCTAATGACAGACAGTAATGTGTACAAGATTGATAATGGAAAATAAAATATTTTTTGCTTTTCTGTTTTTGTTACAAGTATTACAAGAATATTACCTTCGTCCCTCTCACTGAAACATTCAAGCACATATGCAAAATTCCATTCAGTGTACTTTCCGAAAATTATCATCGGAGATTAATCACTGTTTGTTGTTAACCTCGCAATTTAATGAAAAGAAAGGGAGGTGGCTTATATGGAAGAGTTGAATAAAAATGGCCTAGGAAGAAATGCACCAATATGAAAGACATCAAGTCAGGCATCCATAAGTACATGCATATCATTTGAAAAATTTTTATATAAAGTCTGTTAATTGTCCATTGCTACAGAATATTAATTTTTGGAAGGAGTAGGCAGTAAAGTTGGAGAAGTAGCCGAAGCTGTGGATGTAAAGTTGTGGATGGAGAAAACTTTGATTGGATATAAATTCTTGAAGTCAGTCTTTGAAGGACGGAGATCCAGAATATGAGTGCCAACTATGTGAAAGGTAAATATGTCCTAGAAGCAAAAGAATGAATTTGGAAAAGACTTTTAAACGAAGCAAAATTAAAGGAAGCGCAGCATGGATGTTGCTTGCGAAAGAAAGGAAACATTAGAAGTTGTTGAAATAAACTGTTTAAGTATTATGCACACGCTAAAATAAAAGATCAGATATACTGGGATACAACGTAACGTGAGTGACAGCATGGCCATGACCATGGGTTGATGAAAAGTGTGTATAATTTGAATTGGAAGTGGTGGAAGGATGTAGAGGGAGATTGAGAAAGTGTTGCTGGCTGCATGTAGCGGAAGGCGTTGTAACTTGAAGATTTGATTTTATTCTGGAACTTAGACCCAGAATTCTGTACTGGCTTCAGCAACGACAGCTCTTCTCGTCTTGGAATGTAGTTTTTGGAAAAGTTCATCATCATGAGAATGAAAACGGAAGAATTATGCTCATGCAAAAATTTTATCTCTGAAAGTTTCCCAGTCACGTGACCATGAGCTTTTTATCACGAAGTGTAGTTTTCTTGACCATATTTGGTTTAAAAAATTTGAAAAATCTGTGTGATACAAAAGTATTAGGTCAGGAATTCGAAAGCTCTTGAAAGGAAATGTACATCAGAATATAGTCCTGGATTTTTAATTCTGACTTTGAAATAGGGACTTGCAGTATCTCAGTGTGTAGTTGTCGAAGTGAGGTGAACGTAAGTTTAAACGATTCCCTTATTAGGAAATTATACAAATTGATTTTCTAACTTTAAGCGCTACTCCTAGTCTGTGTGTATGTTTTTATTTGTTTTATTTTTATTATTTTTGTAACTCGGGCATAATGGCGAGCTTTGACCTAAAAACAATTTGGTACTTATTTTAGGGTAATTGATTTGCTTTATGAATATTGATTTCATTACTGCCTAGTTATAATTTTCGATTATTCATAAATGGCTCAAAATGTGTATTAGTCAGACTTAAGGCTTAAATTAAGGTGACTGCCAAGGGTTGTTTTGCTGAAACCTGGGATGCAGGGCTATATTACGATAGGGAAATTAGTCTATATTTACATTGCCATCAATATTGGGTGTCCAGGTGCCTTGCTTCCCTATCTTATTCGTTTTAACTGTCTGGTAATCCGTTTTTCAAAAATCAGTCATGTTAAGTTAGTGGACATTTTGATAACTGCTGTTGAATGAATGGTGCTTCTTAGTAAAAATAAATTACGCCTGTTGAAAGAGTTAACCAGTATGTTCAGCAGCGTACGTTGTCCCTTAGTTTGATAATACAGGCCTTGCATACTTGCATATTACAATACAACAGTCAGTGATTCGTTGATAGGCACATTAAACAATCTGACTGCGTATGATTAGATTGACAATCCTTCTGCGTTTTAGTTAGAAAACAAGAAAAGGACTGGAAATTTTGATGGTACTGGTTGATATAAACTTCCGAATTCATACTGAATTTATTACGTAAAACCATTATCCGAAAAAGTGAACGTTTTTTACTGTTGTCTAGTCTAGCACTCAATCATTTTTACTGATTTGTTGATTTATTAATGATTCCGACCTGAAAGTCACAGTAGCGGCCCTCTTCAGGGAGGCGGGGGCTTGATTAATGGCTTCGATATTTTCGTTTGGGAGAAATTTCATGTTAAATGTGTGTCCAACGCTCTCTACATAAACAGCATTAATGCATCAAAAATCATCTATTCCGACTCGAATGAACAAAATAGGATATTTTGTGGAGGGATTGATTGGAAGTCAATTCAAGGGAATGCCAAATGATGACATGCAGTAATATCAATAGCAACAAAGAAAATCGGTAACACCAATTTAGGATTCAACCTATAATTAACTATTGCGACTTTGTAATTTTTAATTTAAAAAAAAAGAAACCATCCCCCATATGCATTTCAGTCGTAATGCCATTCGAATCTTGAATGGTGACAATAATCGACCGAATAATTATGGAGCCTTGTGGGTTTCAACTTTTGAAGTAATACGTATATACCTTGAAAGAGATTGATTTCTTTGAATATTAACCTGTCCCCGATGGCTTGCAAATTGAGAGAATGAAATAAGGGAGAAGAAAGACTTTATACTGACATGCTCTCGATTCGAGAAAGAAATCTAACGACGATAAAAAAGAGCGCACATTGATGGGGAAGTCTGTTCGGGATTGATTGCAAAAAAACTTAATCATTCGTCATTGTTGAAACTTTAAAGAAGGTGAATGTGTTGAATTTAACAATTAGATTCTGGCTTTTCACAAAGTGAAATGACGTCGTTTCTTTCAATATATTGGTCTCTTACCATTTTCTGGAGGGCGGGACGGGGTTGGGGGTTTATTTCACCCATTTCTCTTCTCAAGTTGGTTTTATCGGTTTGTGGGTTGATATGACAATACTTTCATCTTATTAGTTTCAACTATGCGCTTGGGAGAGTTTAGTATTTATGATGCATATTCGTGAATATGTATATTTAACATATAGATCATGACTACTGCAAACTTTCCATTTAATCTAAACTGACTTGAGAAACTCAGTGTAATTCGGCAAAACTTTTCAAGGTTTGTCGTTATTCGGTGCAATGGTTAGAGTTTTGTTTGTAGTCCTTTAAATGGGTATGTTCCAACTTTATGCCAAAAGCCAGTAGACTTCGCTCATTTTTTTAATAACTGTATGTGTAGTAATGTCGGTAACTTTAAATTTAATGTTGACTGATTTTGGAATTGTAACCCAGCCCAAATACATTAATAACGAGACAGAGAAATGGTGATTTATTTTTCCTCTTTTGGTGAAGGCTTTTTGCTCTTGAAGGTTGAAGTTTTTCCATGACACGATTGTCATCTGTTTATCCTTACACGGTCTGTTTCTCCTGTTTTCTGAAAGCAATACAGAGGCAGAACCTTTACTTCTTGAACGATATGTTTACTCAAACTAAGGTTGCAGTGTTAAACTGTGACTTTCATGCTTGGAATTTTGAGTGAATTGTGTCTGATTAAAATCATGTGTCATGCTTGGGAGTTTGAGTGAACTATGTCTGATTAAAATCCTGTTTAATGATAGAAAATCCGCATTAGCACTGATTTAGTCCTTGGGAAGTAATATCGTAGCACATTTTTTGTCAATATATGTAAATCCAAGGTTATCTCTATTAATGAAACAAACTCGTGATCTTGGAGAACTACCCCCTTTAAAAATGGAGATTATTTTTCACTCCAAGAACCTGCACTAAATGTTTTGCAGAAATGGTAGAAAATATCAACTATTCAAGTAAAAGGCATAAATTAATTTAGAAAGAATGTAAAAAGCAACTGAATTTTTTATTGATGTTATATCTTTATATGCTATGGAAGGGTTCATTAATAGAAAATTATGCTGCTTGGAATATTAGATAATCAAGGACTAACATCACTAAAAT
>NC_087210.1:16165655-16175655 GCF_015104395.2 Macrobrachium nipponense | reverse complement strand
TTTCATTAACTGTGATGATCTCGTATATAATGCTTTTTGAAGGTTTTTTTCCACTCCGCTGACATTCTTGTGGTTTGAAAGACAATCGTTCGTTTAACTTTGCTTTATAATTATGTGGCTGTCGAGTATTGTGATTTTGTAAATGACATTTTCTTTGACACCAGTAACTGCTTTAAGTTTTACCTGACCTTTCTGTGTGAAAAGCAGTGTTTTTTCTGTTTAAATGTAAATTATAAAGGACCAGTGTATAAGATTATTAAAAGGAAAGAATGGGAAATCAGGCTTACAAAAAGATATGTAAGTTAAGTATGTTTTACATGACGTGCAATTCATAAAACAAAGAATGCATGTGGATTTTATTGTCCTGTGTTTTGTTGGAAAGTCTGAGGGGGTTAGGATTTGCGCATTGAAGTCTCCTTTGTTTTATGTTTTTTTTCAGGTTTTCCCTTATACTGTACCTTTCTTTGGCTCTTATTTTTATATCAAATATAACATTTCAATAAGTTAATAAATAATTATCTGTAAATGGTTGATTGTAATGGTTAATGAAGCTGTTATCACTCATGAAGGAAACTATGTTTGATGATTTTGAAATAGAATGTAAGTTTACTAATTAAGACCAGTTTTTCGACATAAAAACTCACCTGCTTTGCTTTTTCATCTTTTCACAACTGAGGTGAAAAATCATCAAAACCCCTGTTTAAAGAAACTTACTTTTCTGCGTGAATATTTTTCCTGTAAACAGTTGTGGGACACTGTGTTCACTGACTTTGTTCCCCATGAGAATTTCTCAGCTCGAGGTATTTTTGTTATATTTCTTCGACAACAACACACCCAGAAAGCTTCAGGTAACATCGCCTGATGTTATTGAGTAATAAAGACATTGAACCATTTCGAGTGAAATGTGAAGGGGAAGATTGTTTAGCTTGTATGCTAATGTTTAATTATTGGTCCTTTGAGTAATATTCTGTGTATCGGAGCTTACAGATGGTGCTAGTGATTACGAAATGTTTATCTATACTTCAGACAGTAGGTGGTTTTGTTCGTTCTATTTTTTCATTAAATATTTGATTTGCTAATTAATTTTTTCTCTGGTGCGCAGTGATGAAATTTACAGATAGGCTCGGTTTTGTCAGAAAAATTTCAATTCCTGTAAAGGGGTAAAAACAAAAATGCTATTTTTCAAGAATTTGGGTTAGTTTCGTTTGTGAAAATATTCATATATTCCACTTTATAATTGAGAGTCATACGGAAAAATACCTTTTATTCGGTCAATGATGTATTGATACACAATCTCAATCGTGGCTAACGTAAAAAATATCGAAACTTCATAGAGGTCCTTTGTTTTGAATTTAATAAAAATTACAACTGAGAACGAGAAATCATGAATGTTAACCAAATGATTTGATAAAAGTGATTACGCAGCAAGTTAAATTGCGATTCAAATACATGGAATTACTTGGAATTTTCCCAAATGTTTCAAATAAATCAGCCCATACGTCAATAACCATTTTGCATCAGACACATTATATATATATATATATATATATATATATATATATATATATATATATATATATATATATATATATATATATATATAAATATATATAATTTTATTTCAATTTACAGTTATATGGAGGTAATAAGAGCATTATAAGAACATGTATTGAATTTAAACAAGAGTCGTGACGTAAAAAAAAAGTTGGTAACCTTTAACATGAGAGTCGGTTTCCTTTTCTGATGCACATGGTTATTGATGTTTAGCTTGATTTAATTGGAAACTATATACTCATATATATATTATATATATATATAATATATATATATATATTATATATAAGTATATGTATATATATATATATAAAGATATATATATCTATATGTATTATATATATATATATATATTACTATATAATCTATATAATTATACACATATATATATATAACATATAGAATATATATATATATATATATATATATATATATATATATATTATATATATATATATATATATATATATATATATATAATAATATATGTGTGTGTGTGGTGTGTGTGTTATATATATATATATATATATATATATATATATATATATATATATATATAGATGTAAGTGATTACATAATAAAAAATATGGAATGTTATTCCATATATATAAAAGACTAAAACTAAAGAGGTCAACCAGATTGCTTGCAGGAATGTGATCAGACCAAAGACGATAAAGTACGTAGGCTAAGATGACGTGCCGTTACCTGTGTTCATTCATTTGTTTTGAAACATTAGTCCAAGCTCCCTGCTTGAGAGAACTACCGCGGCCTATAATTCAAACAGCCTACGAGATCTGTAGTGTGTCTCATTTTGTATGTATGTTCATATGTTCGAGCTACTGTCTGCTTCCTTTATGACTTGTAACCGAGATGGTAGTGGGAACAGAATAGAGTTAGCCATCATCATTGGCAGACCTGTACCTCTTTACCTAAGCTTTATCATGTAGAACAGAACAGAACAGAATTAGCCATCATCATTGGCAGAAGCGATCAAGCTATCGTCATTAGAAGACCTGTACAATCCTACCTGATCTTCACCATGTAATCTCAGAGAATATAAGTATTTTTATACTTCGTGTTTTCTACTAAGAACCTCACATCAGAAAGAAATCATCATGAGCCTAACACATCGTCGTCATAACCAAAGAAGATAATACCGACTTCGTAAGTGATCTACAAACCCCAAGACACTCCAATGAATATGGAAGTGCAATACCAACCGACTTAGCGTAAGATTATCGCAAGTCTAACATTACCTCATAGGGCGCCTTATTATACGAGGCAACAGCCCTAATATTGGTGGCAGATTACCAGAAGAACTCTACAACGTCTTCCGAAGAAAAACCAGAATAATGAATAATGTATATCAGAAGTCAACAACGACGAAAGCAAGAGATTCTTCAAGCAACTTAGTATCATCGTTTAGTGAGCGACTTCAGAAAACAACAAGAACTCTACAAAAAAAAACCAGAATAATGAATAAAGTATCATCAGAAGTCAACGACGACGAAAGCAAGAGATTCTTCAAGCAACTTAGTATCATCGTTTAGTGAGCAATTTCAGTAGTGAATAACTTCAAGAAACAAACCCGACGTGTCTTTTTCCTACGGCAACGCAAGCTTCGTCTCTCATTAGAATCATTCAAGAAAACATCATTATTGAGCGTTTCCGGCACTTCAAGAAACAAACCAACGCGTCTGCAGCATCGGGATCATTCAAGGGCTCGAATCATCCAAACAACGCGCACGGGGGAAGGGAAATGAAGCCAAACCAGGCCATCCGCTAAATAGAGAAGGAGGGCCAAGGGCACATCGTTATCAGAACACCGTGACTTCCCACAAAATCAAGCTAAGTACAAGGTTTTTATTCATTTAGAGTAACTTTGAGTGTTTCCTTTGCAGGTCGAATTTCGTTATTCCTGTGGCTGAAGTTACGAGACATTCTTAATCTTACCTTTTTACAGAAATTATCTACATCATTGAGATGTCGCTACTGCGAGTTTCTATCTTTGAGTTTCTGTTTCCAGAAGTTCTACTGAAATATCATAATCATATACTGTGTTAATTTTATCATTTTGGGTGATTATTAATCCTTTACGTAACAAATCATATTAAACAGTGAATCTGCGTTTACGCAGTGGACGTCTGTATTTATACAGATGCATTGGATAGGGTCGCTTAGGCAACCGTAGTGATTAGAAAGCACACAAAACAAGTGGAACACCCGTACAAATCTAGATAAATTAGAGGTAACACTATTTTGGGTCATGACAATAAATGCTCCTTTGCAAAGTCCCGATCGCAGTGTTAGCCTAGAGTTTTTTGAGTTATATAAAATATCAAACCTCAATGACTCAACTTAACTTTAAAAATACGGCTGGATTGCAAGGAATAACATGTCTGTAAAAAACTTTCATTAGGCTAAATGCGCTGACCAGGATCCCTCACTATTTCAAATTTTAGCAAAGAATGAAGTAAACAACAGCAAGTACAAACAGTTAATATTGAATGCAGTAGAGATAACTTGTCTTAATAGTAATCGCTCAGTTCCTGTATAGTTCAAGTCATTCATACGTACGTTGCTTTATACATAACCAACAACAGAATGCTAAAAACACACAATACGTTGCCGATGGTAAACAGTAGCCCTAAATATCAGAATCAAACAAAGCAAACTCGGTTACTGTGTCATCTAGTCTGACGGTCAGGGTCAGTTAAATCTGCCGAGTGTTCAAAGCAAAGCACATTTCACATAAGCGACTTCAGCGGAGAGGGAGAGCGATGTTGAAAAAATTAAAAAGGACTTTTCTTATGCATCACACGACCGTATCAAGTAATCAGAGCAGGTTCTCGTTTTTTTTAATACTATAAGTTATTATAAGTAGTGGTGGATTAAGCCTGACTGTTCGCGCCGTAAAAATTAGAATATCTTGTTTTATTCCTTTAGTACATGTAATATCCTGTATTTACGGACTCACCGTCTGTTATTTGAACTTCCCTAATGAGAAGTCCGGATAAGCGAGCGCTTACAGATACCTCTATAGTTATAAAAAACATTGATCTGTATCTAGCGTAATTGTAAGATATCCATCTAGGGGTATACAAAATATTATCTTACCTCCTGCGTAAAAAGTAAGGCGTGTTTATCAAAGGAAAATTCTATAACATTCAAACATATTAAAATCCGTTTGAACAAAAAGAGACAGTTAATCAAATAATAACTTATATAGAGGAACTATACATTTGTCTCATAAATCGTAAACATTGGTTCAAATGACCCAACAGAATTCTCCTCCACAACCGCAGTTGTACTTTGCACGCAAAATCTCGAGAAGCATGCACCCTCGAATGTCTTAGTGCGTGTAAAAAGACTTTGCTGGGATCTGAAATTTTAATCCTTCCCGACACTCTGAAATATAACGATTTCCGCGAACAAAGCCCTAGACACGGTTGACTCGCAGCAACAAGTTAATCTAGTAATCCACAAAACCTATACATATAAATATCGCATTTTTTTTTATTGTTGCTAATTTTTAATCACGCCAAACCAGTCGTAGATGAATATCTCTTATGCTCTATCTAAAGTATCCGTAAAGTCATTCAAGCAGAGATGATTCAGTAGAAATTTTTTTTATCTTTTATCTGAATACCAGGAAGTTTCTCCACTAGCGAGTGATCTCTGGGGAAAACAGATGTAATTTAACACAAAATACGGTCTAAGGACAAACATAAAGCTATATACGTACCTTCATATAGACTCTCAATGAAATTTCAAAATAGAGATAAATGACGAAGTTGAAAAATGTTAGTAATAGGAGTTATTAGGAAATCAAATTAGCCCATATAATTTTTCCCTCAAACGTCATGCCATAAAAGATCGGACTTGGCGTATCTGCGTAGATTTCTGTCGCTTAAACAAGGAAACGACTCCCGATAGTTTCCAGTGCCATGTACCAATGACATCTTATCTCTGTTAGGTTAGAATAAATTTTTCACCAGCTTTTACTTACTTAAAGGCTTTTACCAGATACCATTACCTAAGTGATTGTACCTCATACACCGTTTTCAGCACTCAGGGGACATTATCAATTTTTAGGTATGCCTCCGGCTTACGTTTTGCCCCAATTACAATATAGTGTTTGGGGACTTTTAGGGGATACTCTACATGCTTATATGGTTGGTCTTATAATCTTTTCTAAATACCTTAGAAGTACATTCACATAAACTAGAGCTAGTGCTACAGAGACAAAGACAAATAATCTCAGAGTAAAATACCTAAATGTGAGTTTTTAAAAACCGAACATGTTTATCTAGGTTTCATTTGTCTAGTCAAGGTCTTAAAGTAGTCCATGGTAAGGTGTCGGCTATTCATAACTTCTGGTACCTATTAACGTAAAAAGGGGATACAGCACTTTTGCGCTGTAGTGGGTATTACAGTCCTATGTAAATATGTAACTCTTCAATCATGACAGCTCCTTTAACAGATCTTACGAAGAAGAGCATAGATTTATTATGGTCTAAAAAGCATCAACAGGCGTTCGATATCTTAAAAGCGGAATAATGTAGCTCACCTAACTTAAAAATCCCTGATTTAAATAAGGAATTTTCTTTTTATTGCCTCAGACCAAGGGGTAAGAGGGATACTACTTCAGCAATATGATAAACAGTTCTTCCCTATAGCTTTTTATTCACGTAAACTAAAGCCCTCTGAAAGTAAATATGCAGAAATAGGCAAGGAAGGGCTAGGTATCGTTAATTCACTAGTACATTTCAAGTTCATAATCTACGGCTATCCTGATAAAATCCTTACTGACCATAAGTCACTTACCGAGTTTTTTCAAAGGCTTTAATCACAGCCCCAAAGGAATTCGGTGACATATGATCATTCAGGTTTTGGAGCCAAGTTAAGATATCTACCTGGGAAAGCAAATATCATAGCTGACGCATTATCCCGCAATCCCGCACCATACTGCAAGGAACCATTATTTGGACAAAAAAATATAGAAACATCCGTGCCTATTGTTAAAACCGTATCTAAACAAGAAAATTCATTAACCCAAGAGATCGCGAGCATTGAATATCTGGGTTGGAGCGCCGAACTGTTACAAACTGAACAAAGCATGAGTCAACAGCAATAAGCAAAACAATAAACACTTCGAACGGAAACAGGGTCAGCAGCAATAAGCAAAACAATAAACACTTCGAACGGAAACAGGGTTAGCGGCTAAGCAAAACAATAAACACTTCGTGCAGAAACCTAAAGCAAAAGTATATTTAAAGTATGTGTGTCAGAATAATGTAATCAAATGTAATATTATATGTAGGTCCGTGATGAGGAAAACCCGAAGAACACAGCAGGTGACTAACGACCAGGTATTAGTAATAATCTCTTTCATACCAATCGTCCTAAACTGGTTGCATTCCGTCATCCAGGGTTCTCTATTATGTCACAGAAAGACAAATCACTGTTTTACTGGCCTACAACGCTTACAGATATAAAAAGCACATAACTAATTGTAACATGTGTCATGAAAACAAGGGATACACTAAGACACCAGTCAGTTTAAGGGCCTATCCCGTGCCAAATCAATCAATGAAAGAATACACGTAGAATTATTAACAGAATTACGAGTCTGACAGAGGAAATAAACACCTCTTAGTGTTAATAATCGCCTTGATACGGGTTTTAATATAGAATTAATAGCACTAAAAACAAAACACCGGCAATTGAGTGCGCTAGGAATATTTATGAGTGCTAATCAGTAAACATGGAAATTAAACACATGATAATCTGACTCGGGTGGTGTAAATCAATAATCTCCTTAACTCGTTGTGTGAATTCCTTTCCATTAAGAAAACCAATAATATATTTTATCACCCAGAGTCAATCGGTTTGGTAGAATAACGGATAAATAAAAAAGTGTCAATGTCTTACGAGTTACATTCGTGATATTGGATCCGAACTGGATTATAACGGTTCTCGCGGTTTTAAATACCTTTATCATTCATATCTTGTATCTGTAGAAATGATACCGCAAGTAGCCTTATACGGTACACCGCTAGAACACTTTTCCACATATTCAAGCCAATCATTAATTTATCAAATATATATATTAAAAAATATATAAATAAATAAACATAAAAAAATAAATTAAATATGGATACAAGTGGAGTCAATATAATACACTCCGTAAGAAGTCGGAAGGGTTACAAATTATAATAAAAAGGAATCACGATAAAATCAATAAGCAAAAACGTAAACCATAGGTTAATTAAATATCCAAATATATATGCGTAAAGATTTGAACTCTAACTTAACGCTTTAGTAACGACAAATAAGCTAAAAGTTCAAACACATATCAAAACCTACTTACATATTGTCTGTCCCGGTGATTTATATTCGTAGTCAATGAAAAAAAAAATAAATAAATAAAATAAAATAAAATAAAAGAGATTTTAAAGTCAGGAAGTCTAGAAGTGAAAATGTATATCTACGTGAATAATCTTATACAGGGCAAATAGTATATATAAAATTTGTATGGAAACCCTTTTCATTAGTTTGAATAAGGAATATCTAATTTAACATAATTACATTTATTTACAATCATGCAGATTTCCAACATGAAACTAATATATTGTTCAATTTTGGTACTGTTTTTTTTTTTTTTTTTTTTTTTTTTCAGACATTTGTCTCGTGTGGGTCGAGTATTAAAACAAAAAATACCCAATTTCACTAAAGTCGTATTTATTACAGCAAGTAACGTAACTCTTAGCTGGCGAAGAGCAATCTCCTGCCAAGTGACGACGTCATCAGTTCTGAAGGTGCATGACGCGTTGCCGGATCAGCATTGTTCCTTTTAACCTCAATAAAACGCTTGCAAGGCAGGTTGCTGGAGAGAGGAATGCTTAGCCCGAACTTCTCATGGGCAAGGCAGACGTTAGGTACAAGTGTCTATCCGTATGCACAATGCAACTTTACTTAAGGACTTGCAATCATTTTAAAATTAATGAACAAGATAAGCAAATAGAATTTCTATAACATCAAAATGAATTAATTTTTTCTGAACCTCATAGACAATTAGAGTCAATAATTCAGCTTATGACATTGGTAAACAGACATTTAGAAGTATCAAGTCATGGATATGAAAAATTTACTTGCAACATTAGCCTATGACAACTCAAGTAAATCACATTCATGGGAAAATTTCACATTTTCTTGGAAAACCCAAAGTTTATATAGAAATTAGTTACATAGTGGGTTCTTTCGTTGCGTCTCTAGCCTATTAATAAAGTTTTAAAAATTAACCTCAGAGGATGCGCGCGAGAAATTTGAATATGAAACCTTTGTTAGGGGCACATAGGATTGGATTTTATCACAGCTTAATTTCAGTTAGCATAGAGAAATACAGAATCATGATTAATATTCTCTTTGACTCTTATGTTGCCTGGCAATCTTACAAATAGCTCCGTTTTCCACTTCTTTGTCTAGTAACTTACTACCAGTAATATCGAATTTTCTTTGGGATTCGTATTGATATCTGTTTATTTTTTATAATTATGGATATTTTTACAGTCATCATAGACATGGATAGGTTCACTCATTATTAATGCCATGGATAAAAAAGTTTGTACAGCTGACTCTTTGGAATTCCATAAAAAATCAGCGATTTCATGTGGGTTAAGTCTGGTCTTAATGGCTCTCTCCCGCCCGTATTTGATGTTGTCTGAATTTACTTTGCCCTTGTGACAAGTATAATTTCACTTGCAGGCTGATTAATGGAACCTGGTTACAGTATCCTGCAGTACGAGAGTTTCACATCGCAAATTCAAAAAAATCGTTCGTCGCTGCGGACGACGGCAGTCAAGTAACATCCGCCTACAATGTGAAAGGAATAAGCACCATCATGGACTTCTTCGACCGACACCCGTATCCCGTCGTTAATCTCGTTTTAATACGGAACGCTACGGCGGCTGTCGGAAATCGACTACAAAAGGGACATACTTCCGACAATTACGACCAGACGGAAATTCAACTCAACGTTGCTGGCGAAGGACTCGTGCTGGGGGTGATTTTATTCATCGCGAACGTATTCGTATGGCTTAGGATGCAGAGAACAAGTATGAGCGCAAAATAGAACGTTGGACCCCGCCCAGGCAATTTTCCCCTTGTTTTAACCATTTGGAATTGGCCATTTCATTTGGCTATAAGTGGTTGTCTGGAACTGTGTAATGGACGAAAAGTTGTTCGAACGCTAGTTAAATGGGTAGCAGTATAACCTCGGTCATGTATCCTATATATAAATGATCATAAATAACAGAGTCGAAATACATCTTTGCGTGTACGCAATAGGAATCTATATATAAATGATCATAAATAACAGAATCGAAATATATCTTTGTGTGTATGCACTAGGAATCTATTTAAAGTGCACATATATTAATCATAA
>NC_087210.1:16153155-16160655 GCF_015104395.2 Macrobrachium nipponense | reverse complement strand
TCTGGTCCCGAATATTATTTCGATTATTTCTTTAATGAGATCAAGGCTGTATGTTTACGATAAACTGCTATATACACGATTGGATTTCACTTGGAATTATTATAGTCTCTCTCTCTCTCTCTCTCTCTCTCTCTCTCTCTCTCTCTCTCTCTCTCTCTCTCTCTCTCTCTCTCTCTCTCCTAATCGTGTTTCAAACATTCAAAATGTGATTTCATTTTATGTTCCATTAAGTATGTTGTAATACTTATTTCATATTTCGGAATTTCCCGAATCAGATAAATACGTGATTTCATTCAAGTGTTAGACACATTTCCTGATAATTCCTCCTAGCGTGTTCCACTGCATCTATTTAAGGTTACTTACATTCAAAACAGTTATTTTAAGAAGGAAAATACGTTAACACTCTTCTATTTCTTCTTCCCCACCGTTATCCCAACATTGAGGGGTCGGTTGCCTGATGTGCCTTCTCCGCTGCTCTATCAAAGACATCATCAAGCATGGTTTATTGTTTGGCAAAGGGGTTTTTACGACCGCATGCCCTTGATGTCATCAACTACATTTATTGGCGGTGGGACTAGCCTTTTACTAACAAGTAAGATACCAGGCAGCAGCTGATAATATATATATATATAATACCATAATAGTATATATAGATATATATATATACATAAATAAAATACTTCAGTAATATCGGGTCAGCTGCAGGTATGCATATCTATATACTGGCACCACGTGTTGTATTAGGGAAGAGCTGTAGTTTCAATAACTTGTTGATTGTTGTGATTTACTTCAACTAATGCTTAATAAAGATTCAGTTAAGATATTCTTCTTATTAATAATTCTATTAAAGAATAAAATCATTCATCGATACAAACTTGAATATAATTATCAAGACAAGCCAAATGCGCTTCAATAAATGTTCACTACGCTTTACTCATCTTTTGACGTTAGCGGGTGTGAAATTAGCTGTAGCTTCCTACCGGAAGCGTCAAGAACATACTGAGATTCCTCATCCATTATTCTGGTGGTAAAGTACAAATCCTCTTACAGATTTTCGCCAGTTTTACTATTCATTTAATGGGGCATCCTGAGGTCTCGGCGAGTGATTGTAAAGCCTAAAAGGAGGAATTCTGTAGTATGGCGAAGCGTTCTTTGCATTTTGGGTAAAACTGAAAATTGTACTTTATCTCGCGCCGATAACTAAATCATATCCATTTAGTTGTTTATTTTCATGATTTATTAAATTATAACAAAGGAAGAAAATTATCTTATTGGTGGCCATTGAGTTTGATGTCGATTCAATTTTTTTTTTTTTACATGTCATGGACGTTAAGTAAAGTATATCTTATTTAACCAGACCACTGAGGTGATTAACAGCTCTCCTAGGGCTGGCTCGAAGGATCATATATGTTTTACTTGGCTAGGAACCAATTGGTTACCTAGCAACGAGACCTACAGCTTATTGTGGGATCCGAACCACATTACATCAAGAAATGAATTTTTAATCACCAGAAGTAAATTTCTCTGATTCCACGTTGGCAGAGCGGGCGATCGAACTCGCGAATTCCGAATCGGTAGGTGGGCATGTAGAACACTCGTCCAACGAGGAACTATGTCATGGACGTAACCAGGGGAATGGCGGTTGGGGACACTATGGCCAGTTGTCCTTTAATCAATAAATATAGGTATTACTCTTGCCAGGAATGATCAAAGACTCGTTTTTCAAGGAGTGGCAATGCCACTGCATGTATAATTGCATGTTATTCTCCCTTTAAGAGAAATTACCCTTCTCGAATCTGAGGATCATTTCTAGTGTTTAAAAATTCCTCGTTGGACGAGTGTATATCGCGCTCGGCTACCAATTTATTTCTGGTGATAGAAATTCATATCTAGATATAATGTGGTTCGGATCCCACAATAAGCTGTAGGTCCCGTTGCTAGGTAACCGATGGGTTCCTAGTCACGTAAAAATATCTAATCCTTCCGGCCAGCCCTAGGAGAGCTGTTAATCAGCTCAGTCGTCTCGTAAAACTAAGATATACTTAACTTTATTTTCTAGCGTTTAAAGAAATTTCTCATTGTCCTGAAGATTACTTCACTTTCAATTATTAGGATGAGCAATTTTGAAATTTAGAGTGATTCAGCAATGATCTGGATTGAAGGGGATAATTTTGGTGTCCGGAATTGCATGTTTTAGCTAACGGCTTATCGTCAGCCTATTATTATAACGTCTGTTTATCTCTTTAAAGGCGAAGATATGTGCATTGTTCGATTATAAGGAAATTCACGTGAAGCCGAATGGCAGTCAGACTTCCAACTGGAAAACTAGCTCACACAAACACAAAGTAAAAACAAAATTATAAGGAAAATCCTTGAACGAATTGATTCAATTATCCAAATCCTTCAGTGAAAAAGTCGGTTCCTGAGGGCTTATAACCACTGCAGTGCAGACACTTGTATGTCTGGGGAGAAGTTAAAAATGATTTCAATGACGATAAAGTTACAGCAAGGGTTTTTTGCTTCATCAATCTATGTTGCTTTAGAAATAGGTAAAACTCCTTGGAAACGCTCGTAAAGTCCTTACAAAATTCTTAGGCTCTATAAATTGTTACAAACGGGATTAGATGTAATACAATGATCATCCTTTATGGGAACATGAATGTAATTTAAGAAATGACAAATGTACAGAAAACTGGTTCCGTGTTTAACCTTGGCTTTGCTCGTATTTAAAGTTGTTCATGAAATAATGGTAATTCTCAAAGTGACCAAGCTGTCAATAAATCGTATATTTGTATTGACGTCCGTAAGTTGCAATAAAGGAAAATCTGTATATTTACAGACAATTCATAAACAACCGAAATTCATAATAAAATTATATCTAATTCATATATTTTTTTCAGTTATATAAAAGTTCTTTGGGAGACACTACAAAGTCAAAAATATATTGTGATCAGTAGATTAAAGTCTATAAAAATATATTGATCAAACTTGCAAGTAACGATACATAATGATTACCTATTGTGATCAGAATGAAATCGCTAATTAGTAAACGTAGATGTAAGGACTTGAAAGGCGCCTCCGGTAATTTTCGCATGATAACGGACTGGTCATTCATAAGCAGATAATTTTCTCAGTAATATTTAAAAAATAAACATTTATCTAACAGTAATTGTAATAAAATGTTCTGACAATCTTAATCTGTTGACAACAACAAAACAGAAAACAAAAGAACTAAGCTGGAAACAGTTCAAAGGAACACTTCTATTACGCGAAGACCAAGGATTAATATGCACAAGAAAATGCAAAATTTTTTTCTCAGTCAAAGAGAATCCCAATGCTAGGAAGTATTAGACGTACAATACGACCCATGAGGTTTGAATGTGGAAAAATAAGTGTAATACGAAATGGAAGATGGAAATTGAAGGTGCTCGGTACGTTCGTGATAGATTTTTAGGAGAAAGAATGGAAGAAAACGTTACACCTCCGTGACATAATGACAGTAAGTGTTGTCTATCGTTATTAGAAAATTTTCAAGTTAGAAAGAGACATCTCACCCATAACAGTCGTAAATACAATAGACCCTGATGATTGTGATGCTGATTACAGTTTCAGTCTAATGGATTATAGCTCTTATGATCTCATTGTTCTTATCTTGCTTCTGGCACCCCCTTTTTGTAGAAGGAATCAATCTCTCAGCGTCTAATGGAATTGGAATCAAAGGGCCCTTCCACATGACACACCCACTAGGAGATGGCAGCCAATTTCCCACCAGCTGAAAGGATGAGTAAAATATCTAGTAAACATCGAAGGAGAGGCGCGGAGATGAATAGAAAGTGGTTATGTTGAAGGTAGAAATAAGACTGCAGGAAGCCCCCTTATTGGCAGTTTGATCCTAAATTACGTTATCGACATTTTTCGTCTCTCTGGAAACGATTTGTACAAAGATGTGTTTACACAATAAACAAGAATATAACATCGTGTGCAAATGCTGAGCAAAGACATTTTCATCAGCACCACCAAGATGAGTACCAACTGAATATGCTGTGTTAAGGTGACTTTGCCTGTTGTACTACTCATTTAAAGCCATTATGAGTATTGATATACGAACCTGCTTAGAATGTTTTCATTCTGTAAAACGAGATTATAGAAAGAAAAAGGATCATCGCACGAGTGACTGTTACCACTGGGGTTAGTAATCCATCCACTTTGTAAGTACTATGCAGTGTGACCAAAATCATTCTGGGACTGTGAATATTAGTGAGCGGCTCCGTCCTATTAAAAGAGAATAGATACATTGAGGCAATTTACAATATGCATGCTATAGTTAAGAGTTAAGAGTCATCAATATCTCAGGAAGAGAATAAATCAGTAGTGTAGAAGTGTGTTGGCAGTTAGAGAGAGAGAGAGAGAGAGAGAGAGAGAGAGAGAGAGAGAGAGAGAATAATGCTCCATAGGCAGGATTGGTAGTAGGGTTTTACGTGGCTGAAACCACATCTCTAATATAATGACACTTTATTTTGTCTGATTTCAGTTATGAAAAATGATATGGTTTACTATATTGGTGTGTCCTTCATGGCTGTTACTGCAAGGTAGCTGGTGTTTCTTGCACAGGATCTAGTGGAGGGCTTTTGCTACCGAACCCTGCCTCTTTTTGACTTGGTTTTATGCAAGTGCCGGACATTCGCTTGCTATGTGCTTTGAGGTCTCTTTTTTTCAGATTACGCTTCCTGTATATGAATGAGATATTATTCCCATCTATCGTTCTTTGGTCATACTTAGTTCTTAGGGACTGATCTTGTGCCGCAGTTAGCATTCCTTCTTTTCCTTCTTGTGTTCTCCCCTCTGTAGCCATTGCCATGTTTCATCGCTGGCCAGTTCTTTGGTATGTCTCATGTACTGTCCGTGCATTGGTTTGTTGTGCCAGACCTCTGTTCTGTTTGTCATTCTCCTGTCTCTGTATATTTCTGGCTCTTCGTCTACTTTTATCAGTCCTTCTTCCAATCTTGATCAAGCCACTCGTCTTCACTGGTGTTCAGATATTGCCCCAGCGCTCTGCTCTCGATATTATTTTTATTATATTATTATTTTTCAGTGAAGGCCTCTTTCCTTTCGTCAATATCGTACCTGCTGTAATTCTCTCTCTCTCTCTCTCTCTCTCTCTCTCTCTCTCTCTCTCTCTCTCTAGAAATTCCCAATGTAAATATTGGCTAGTTACTCTGAAATATCGCTGGACCAGAGAAGCCGTTGATAAGAGAAATAAAAAAAAATGTATATAATATCAACTCGCTTAATTCTGCCATTTTCTTTAACAGAGTAATACTAATAATGAGGATTGAAGGAACATAATAGTCTACATATATTAATTTTCAAACTGTAATTCATTCCTCTTCTCTCTCGATCTCTTTCCTCTCTCTCTTTCTCTCTCTCTCCCAGCCTCCCTCGTCTCTCTCTCTCTACTCTCTCTCGCTCTTCTCTCTCTCCTCTCTCTCTCTCTCTGTTCACTTTTGTTTTCAGATGAAAACATGGTCGGCTTCCAATCTATTTTAAGCTCCCCGCTCTTCTTTTATTCAATACCCATCTGTTTTCTTCTTTATCTCTCACCTTTTGTTTCTAGCTCTGCATACAAGTATCGTTTTATCGGCGTCCAATCCTTTCATGTCTGTCTGGCTGGAGTATCTGATTCTTTTGTTCTCTTCACCTGCTCTTTCTGGCACTGTTGCAGAAGAGGCTCTCACTTTGATATTCGTTGTAAAAAATGTTAGAACTTTTTTCTTATTTTCTTTTGAGATAAAACGATGGTCTCAAGGTCTCAAAATAATTCTTAATTCATCAGTCTGGGGTCAGTTAGTTAGGAAACTAAAATGAACTATTAACTGTTATTCCTTTTTTGCATTGGTTATCGACGCGATTGAGTAGCTTGATGCTTTACTCGCAGTAAATTCAACCAAAGTTCTGCGGAATGTCAAGTATAACTCCGTATTACCGATATGCTACGAATAAGTTTTTCTCCTGTTTTTGGGATATATAGCCTAACATATGCAATTAATATAACGTTAAGTTGTTAAACAATACTCACTGGTACTTCCTGTTGTTAACTGCATTCGCAGTATTCTTTCACCAACATATCTGCTTCCAATAATATTGTCTCCTGAGAGAATCTCTTATAAAGAGGTGATTTCGTAGCTTTGTCAAGTAATACCGCGTTCATGAAACTGCACGTGCCGGAGTGTCTGTTGTTATAAAAGAATAAGAACCTGGGTTATATCCTCCTTCCCTCCCGGGACTGTTTGTGTCAGACCGATATATGGAGGAGTCGCATTACGGGGTGCAGTGCAGAAATGGGTGTTCCTTCGAAGGAGGCAATTATTCCCTGGCAACGGTCGTGCAGACGCCTGAAAGAAAACACTGCGGAAGTAACAAATGTTGTCATTGTATTATCATGATGGCACGTTTGAAGGCTTTAGATGCTTTAGAGATTATATAGTTGTATATGTATGTGTGTGTGAGTGTGTGTATTATGTATATATGCATAAATACATGAGAATATATACCTGTAAATATATATGTATATATATATATATATATATATATATATATATATATATATATATATATATATAATATATCATAAATATATTATGACATAAAACATAACCCTGGCGAAATGTAACAAAAATGTTGCATAGGTAACCTAAAAATAAAAATCAATGTTTTTAAGCTATAAATTAAGTATAATGTTTGAAATTTAAAAAAAATCGAATTAACACTGTGAGAAATAGTTTTAATAGAAGTGGTAAAACCATAACTAAAAGTGAACTTTCGATTAAAAAGGTTTTGCGACTGTCAACTTTTGTGTATAAGCTTGGAGGAAGGTTTCTATCTTATATCTGTATTTTAAGGCTTGAAATAAGCAATGTTTTATGTAAGGTTTTAGAGATTCTATTAATGCATGTGTAAAACTGCATGCTGTAATGCTGTGCATTGGATATTATCATTCAAGCAGGTTCTGTCCGTAAACCTTAATATCTGTGTAACAGATTACAAAGGCAGTTTCACTCCCAATCACGAAATAGATACGGAATGCAAGCCGTGCGTGATCCCATGAAATCCACAAAAGCGCCATGCCCAGTTACCCAAATACTGTGTTGTGTAGATGAGAACAGATCCCAGTTAACTAACCTAGTCTCACTGCCGTGATGTTGGCACTGATTAGGTCAAAGGAAACGTTTGCCACATGTATGATACCTTTTGTATTTTATGAAGATTAAATTCTTGAATGTTGAGATGACTGTTATGATTTAATTTGCATAGTATTACAAAATATTTAGGATATTTCTGTAAGGGAGTATAGTTTGAGAGGGTTTATTCAGTAAAGTCAAGTATATCTCTGTTCAGTAAACGTCATCCTCATAACCTATAGATTACACTCCAGATCTTTATCACCACTTGCATGTGCTTCAGCAAATTGCAGCAGCCTGCTTATGCAGAAGACGCAGTTAC
>NC_087210.1:16135517-16152655 GCF_015104395.2 Macrobrachium nipponense | reverse complement strand
TATAGAGATATATATATATATATATATATATATAATATGATATATATATATAAAATAATACATAAACTATATATATATAATACGAACCAATATATATATATATATAATATATATATATATAATTTATATATAATAATAGTATATATATTATAGATATATTATACTATATATATATCATATATATATTATAGTATAATATATATATCATCTAGTAGAGAATATATATATAATAATATATTATATTAAACTAATATATATATATATATATATATATATATATATATATATATATTAATATAAATATATATTATAATATAATATATCATATATATATAATATTAATATATTATATATTATATATTTATGTAAAAAGGGGGAATGTACAGATTCATCATTTCTAACTTCCCTGGAGACAGAGTCCAAGTGACAAGACATCTCAGCTTAAGAATGCTAATCAACTCTTTTTTTGGGTGGCGTGACATAAGATGCTTACTCTGTGGGTCAACGATCGTTCTGTAGTTCGAGAAGGTTGCCCTTTTTTTTTGAAAAAACTAGCTGCAACCAGTTATGATGGGTGTGGCGAAAAGGGGCATAAGTTTGTCTGTACATGCGCGCCTCTTCTGTTCATAATGGCATGTTTAGCCAAAACTATAGAGAAACAGTTATGGGGAGAAAAGGCAGGATGCTGGGATGGCTCTGCCTACGTTTTTCTGTTTGGTGAAAAGTGCTTGAAGATTCTGGGCTGGAGATGGGTAGGAGTTACTGTGTTTTAGCCAAAGTTGTGGCTTAGTTGTATTTTGACATTTTGTAAAGATGTTCTGTTTCATTTGATCTTTTGACTTTGTCTTTACAATTGTGTGTACTTATCAGCGTGTCCCTCCTGTCTTTTAAACAGGCGGATCTAGTGAGAGGAGACTGTGTGCTGTGTGGAGGGAACTATAATATTTTGGAGAGAAGATAATTGGTGTTTGACTATTATTGATTAAGACTATTATTTACCGGGGGTTATCTAAGTTATCTGAACTTTGAGTTATCATTCCATTTAATTATCCTGTAAGAATCTGAGTTATTCAATTAGTGCTTTACTTTGAATAAACATATATTTTTGTAGTTCCGACTCTGATTTGATGACCTGATGAATGGAGGGAGAGAGAAAGAGAGAGGGAAGGCTGTTGCCAGAGGAGAGAGAGAGAGAGAGAGAGAGAGAGAGAGAGGAGAGAGAGAGAGAGAGAGAGAGAGGGGGGGGGGCTATTGTCAGGGTCTGAGAGAGATAGGGAGAGAGAGCGGAGAATGTGATACCAGACAAGGTATTGCCAGTGCCAGCCGCTGATGGCTAACGCATACCAAATACGAAAATACGAGAAACTATCTCGTAAGATATATATATATATATATATATATATATATATATATATATATATATATATATATATATATATATATATATATATATATATATATATATATATAATGTGTGTGCGTCAGGTTGGGAGGCGGTGTGTTGAATGGGGGTTATCCCTTTCTGATGTAAAGTGCTTATTGACGTATGGGCTGAATTAATTTAAACATTTAGGAACATTCCATGTTAAATCTATGTATTTGAATCGCAATTCAACTTGCTGCGTAATTACTTTTATCAAATCATTTGGTTAACGTTCATAATTTCTTGTTTTCAATTGTAATTTTTATTAAATTCAAAACAAAGATCCTCTATGAAGTTTCGACATCTTTTCCACGTTAGCCGCGACTGACATTGTGTATCAACACATCGTTGACCAAATATTGGGTATTTTTTTCCTATTCGAATCTGAATTATAAAGTAGAACAAACGGACATTTTTACTAGTCATGAAACTAACCTAAGTACTAGGATTATTGCATATTTTTTACCGTTTTACAGGAATTGAAATATTTCTAATAAAACCGAGCCTATCTGTAAATTTCATCACTGCGCAACAGAGAAAAAATTAATTAGCAAATCAAATTTTGTAAGAAAAATTAGAACGAACAAAACCACTTACTGTCCGAAGTATAGATAAATATTTCGTATCATTAGCACCATTTGTAAGCTTCGATGCACAGAATATTGCTCAAAGGACCAAAAATTAAACATTAGCATACAAACTAAACAACCATCCCATCCACATTTCATTCTTCTTTCTTGAGCACGATTGACTTCCAACGGCAATTACGACAGAGCAACCATTTCTCCCCTGTAATTCGACCCCAAGATTTCGCCACCTGACGCAACCAGTAATGGGAGAAAAGCTCCACTCGAAATGATTCAATGTTTTTATTATTTAATAACATCAGGCGATGTTACATGAAGCTTTCCGGATGTGTTGTTGAGCTGAGAAATTCTCAAGGGAAACAAAGTCAGCGGGCACATTGCCCTGCAATTGTTTACAGGAAACACATTCACGCAGAGTTTTTGATGAATCTTCACCTCAGCTGTGGAAACATAAAAAAACAAAGCAGGTGAGTTTGAAAGTTGAAAAACTTGTCTTAATTTGTAAACTTACATGCTATTTCAAAATCATCATTAACCATTACAATCAACCATTTACAGATAATTATTTATTAACTTATTGAAATGCTATATCTGCTAGAAAAATAAGTGCCAAAGAAAGGTACAGTATAGGGGAAAGGCTAAAAAAAACGAAAAACAAAGGAGACTTCAATGCGCAAATCCTAACCCCCTCAGACTTTCCAACAAAACACAGGACAATATAATCCACATGCATTCTTTGTTTTATGAATTGCACGTATTGTAAAACATACTTGACTTGCATATCTTTTTGTAAGCCTGATTTCCATTCTTTCCTTTTAATAATCTTATAAACTCTTCCTTTATAATTTCCATTTAAACAGAAAAAACACTGCTTTTCACACTAAAAGGTCAGGTAAAACTTAAAGCAGTTACTGGTGTCAAAGAAAATGTAATTTACAAACTCACAATTCTCGACTGCTATACATAAAGTAAAGTGAAACAACTGTCTTTCAAAGCACCAGAATGTCAAAGGAGTACAAAAAAAGCTATCAAAAAGCATTATATATGAGATCATCACAGTTAATGATATTCTCATTAATAGATATAGGGAGAAAGACATTAAAATCTAGCCATATGGGATAAATTGAGGTTCGAAACAAGATATTTTCACAAATGTTAAACAATAAGGAAAAAATAGTAGTAAAATATTAATTAAGCACAACGATTTTCCAATCGTAAACGGACATATCCCTTACGTCCAACACACTGCAGAAACCTGAAACGGGGGGGATTAAAAAGAATCAGATACACGCTCCAGATAAAAACGAAAAGAGGGAGATAAAATTACACGCGTATGCAAATGGAGATAAGGAAGGTAGGAAATTAAGAGACCAAATGAAAGAAATGGAATCAAAGAAAAGCGAAGGGCATAGATCAGAACAGAAGGGGACTATTATCTGTTTCTAAAAAATGAGAGAGAGAGAGAGAGAGAGAGAGAGAGAGGTGTAACTGAACATTTTCGTTTAAAACAGTTTACGCATCATTACATTAAGTTTTTGCAGTTCACAGCAACATAAACCCCATAATTACCACATTTGTCTGAACTGACATTTATATATAAATTTACTAATTCCTTAAGTTGTGAACTGGCTCTTCAAAAGTATATATATATTTACCAATGATTCATTCCAATGCAAAACGTTACTGAAATATGGCAGTGAATTATTCAATAGACATGAAAGTATAATATACTAAGTTGAGGAAAATTAATTTGTATATTTCAAATGAATCTGTAATTACTATCAGTGCATATACAGACTTAGTCGACAATAACTGCAAGGGTTATTTAAAATGTACATACCCTAATCACCTTTGCTGTAGTTTTACACTTAAATCATTGTATCGAGCTATTAATCTGCTGGCTCAATAAAACCAGAAGAAATCAATGGAGATTGCAACAAAATTTGAAGTTAACATATATTATTTTTACTTAAGACCGACCAAAGTATACACGTACATTTAGAAACTCGTTATCTTTTAATACTTTATTGGGACATTTTCTGAAATATTAAAAATTGACTTGTATATTTTGGTAACATTATGATTGAATTCAGAAGCGCCATCCCCTGAAACACAGTTAGTGGTTGCAATATGACAGTGGGGTTATAATCTCCTCAGTATTTTTGCTTGCTAGATAATATTCAAATGATGGCAACTTGTTTCCTAAACTGCATCATAGCATAACGATACTGCGATAAAATTCGATTTAGGGTATGACACCAATTCTTGCCGGATAATATAAACTTTCTGGGTATAACGAATTTTAAAATTATTTTACAAAAATGATACCTCGTATCACTCTATATAAGGAACACAATTAGCAGCCTTATAAAACATCACAATGAAGTGGCAATGAGTATGATTTTACGCAGATTCGCTAATCTAAGTAACGAACTAGACACCCAAACTGTGGATGCTATAGGTACTTTGATTTTCAAAAGGTTAATACATAAATGACTAAGCATCGTAGAAAATTATGTTCATAAAGGAACTGACTGTAAAAATAAACAGAAAAAGGCAACAGAAATTAGGCTAAAGATACTGAAAGTTATATTAAATTAGTGCATCACCAACCAAATTAGTTACTAAACAAATAAATAAATAAACAAACATAAAGTGACCTTATTCTTATGAAGTTGACAGTTCTCCGCCAGTCTCCAACACATTCAAAAGTGTCCTTGATTAGTACCGGATTCCTAACTCAAAGACTCTGTTGACCAGTCTCACATTCATTCAGTGCCATTTCAAAACTGAATTGTTATCCCATATTTTGTAACCGAGAGATGTACCTCAGGTTATATATCTACTTTAATAAACCTCTGACTCATGTTATACAAGAAGCAAATTCCGGGGACAAGGAAAAGGAATCAAAGGGCTCATACACCTGATGCGCGTCTCAGAAGGAGCAAACCAATTTCACACCCCCTGAAGGGAGGAGGAAATTGAGGAGGAGAGACGACGAAGGAACTGAATAGACACAGCAAAGGCTGGGAAATGATTCCATGAAAACGTTTCTCTGGCGACGTTCTGTGTGGTGGGAGAGATGATATAGTTTTGTTTCGAGAGGGAACTATGGTTTGAGTTTGTGTAATCCCTATAACAGGGGAGGCCAAAATGTAAGCAAAAATTAATTTGAGTAATAGGAACAAATTTACATTTTCTGAAATTTTTATACATAAGTAAATTAAATTAAATGCTATAGCTACTTCTTCAGCTGTTTTATGCTTGAGTGGAAAAATTTCTACTATCCTCGTAAGTTCATCTATTATTACTAACAAGTACTTGTTCGCATATCTAGATTCACGAAAATTTCCTATTTCCTAGAATATCCATATATATTCTCTGAAAAGGTCTACTTGGTATCGGATATGATCCTAATTTGCATGAAGTTATCCTTGCAGGTTTGCATGCATTGCATACTGTACAGTTTTTCACTAAATTTTCCACATCTTTCCCCAGGTTTTTCCAAATATATTTAGCACGCACCTCATTATATGTTTTTTCTTTCCCCAAGTGTGGACTACCAAACCTGCAATGTACTATATGCAAAACCACTGGAATTAGGACTTTCAGAATTACGATCTGTGTCGTGTCTCCTTTACTTTCATTAGTTCTCAATTTATATTTAATTTTCCTGACCAATAGATAACCTTCTAACTCAAAACCCGAAAAAGGTAACTTATAACGTTTCCTGACTAATTCCCCTCTAAGAAACGCTTTTGCGTTTGCCAAAATTTCAGCTTCATCCTGCCTGTGCTCTATGAGACCCATGTCCCATTCTATAGACTCGCTAGTGACTAACGCAACTTGAAATCCTTCCCCGTCATAAAAACTTCTACTAATGGCGCCCGATACTTCATTTAATTTGCCTTCTATATATTTCAGCTTTGCATCGAAATCTCTGAACTATTAACTTTTAGGGGACAAATCAGGCTTATTAAAAGGATCCAATAATGGCTTATGGTCTGTAAGGACTTCTACTTTATTCCCCATCAGTAGCATTCTAAAATGAACCAAACTCAATATTATTGCAAAGGCTTCTTATCTATGGTAGCCATTGATCTCTCATTGCTGCTCTTTGTCCTAAACTTCCTGCTATAAAAGGCTATGGGATTGAATTTCCCATCAAACTTTTGCATAAGGCAAGCACCTATACCCTCCTGACTGGCATCAGTTACTAATGTGAATGGTTTGCTGAAATCTGGGGTTTCCCCCATTGAAATTGAACGTCTTCCCGCAATATATCTGTTAGGGGAGCTGCTTTATTAGAAAACCCTTTCACAAAACTATGAAAGAAACCGGCGATACCCAGTAATGACTTAATTTCTTTCTTTGATCTCGAGGTGCGAAAATTCGCTATTGCTTTGACTTCATCGTTGTTTACTCTAACCCCTTCCTTGGATATGACATTACCTAAATATGTGATTTGCGTTTTCAAGAACGAACACTAAGGTAGCTTAATTTTCAACCCTGCTAATCTAAGCCTCATAAGTATTCCTTATGCACTTCCAGGTGTTGCATGATCACGTCTGTTGCGACTAAAATATCATCCATATATACAAAAACATTTTTACCCAATAACCCGTGCAAAACTGTGTTCACCAACCTGGTAAAAGTCATCGGACTGCCCGATAAACCGAACGGCATTCGCGTAAATTCATGGTGTCCCTTGGGCACTGAAAAAGCCGTATATTCCTTACTACTCTCACTAAGAGGGTCCTGCAGAAAACCCTGCACTAAATCAATTGAGCTATAAAAATTATGTCCCCCGATTTCTACAAAAAGATCTGGTATGCACATGACTGAATAACGGTCAGGGATTGTTTTTTTTTTTTTTTCATTTAAACGTCTAAAACCGATGCATACACGGACAGAACCGTCCTTCTTAGGCACTGCTAACAGTGGAAAGTTGTATGGAGACACAATAGGCCTGATGATTCCTTCCTCTTCCCATTTATTGACCTCTTTCTCTACCTGTTCTCTGATTTTGAAAGGTATGTAGTATGCAGGAATATAAATAGGTTTTGTGCCATCTAAGTTTACCTTATGTTCAAACACATTAATCTATCCCAGTTTATCTTCTTGTACGGCTACTGTATCCCCAAATTCTGCCAAGAGCTCACTTATCGCTTATACATGCTCACTATAATCCGCATTAGATAAATGTTGTCTAAATATTCGCTTCCTTGATTGCATTTCTGGCTCTGAAAACTCAGATTTCCCCTTTTCAATAGCCACTGAACCACTGTCATTACTCCACTCTTGGAGATCTACCACATATGTATTCCTTTGGTATTTCCTAATTGTATAATTACAGTTCAATAATTCTAACCATGTAACACCAGTGTTTGATACACTGTTCACTGATGCCGTGCTAATAATCCCTCTTAGTTCCTCACTACCCTCAATTACACACACATCCGCGGGTTTTCTCCCTCCCCTCAACTTGACTTTTACCATAGTCTTTGAACCTGGCATTAACACAATATCCTCTGATAAAACACTGTTATATTTGTGGTTAGTACCTCCCCGTTCCACAGCAAAAGTTTGTTGCCCAACGCAACCTCTTTTATAACCAAAAATGGTTCTATTAACACTCTATCACAGAGAGTACACCGTCTCCGTTGAGGGTTTCAAAGGGGAATGGGAGAACATGGATTGATACAAATTGCGATCCATCAAGTTGATACTCGTACCAGTATCAATAAATACTGGGATATCAACGTCCTCCACTGTTCCATAAACTATAGGCCTGGGTTCTAGTCAGGGGCGTCCCCCGCGAGATCACAATGGCACGAACTAATCCTCTGTACCCTTTTTTGTTGATCGGCCTTCCAAAAATTTCACCGATCCCTTTGCCCTCGTAAGTGACCTGCCTGGGAAGTTCTCGTATTATAACTCCCAGAACTTTGAGGCGTAGGTCTTGCATCTTTCTGTATCTGAGACGGACAAGATTGCAAATAGTGATCCACACTTACACATTCCACAATATTTAACTCTACACACTTTCTTTGAGTGTCCTAGTTTATTACAATTGTAGCAACGCAACTGCTGTTGCCTTTGATCGATCGATCTTCTATTATATTCAACTTTTGCACACAAACGGGGAGAAGAAAATCCTGTGTCTCTTTGCACCATATTTCTCGGGGCGGTCCCATTAAAAAATGTACTATCTACAGTGGGACATTTAGACATATGTTTCTGAATTTGGGCATAAATTAATTCTTCGTCTGATGTAGGTTCAATCCTTTCATCAAAACTATCCACTATTGCATCCGGTAAGTCGTGCAATAACATCGCAAAATGGATCAGTTTATGTAAATTGTCAAGTGAGACACTACCCCCGTTAACCCACTTAGAGGTTTTCAATTTGCATATTGAAAGCCCCGGCAACGGAAGGAAAAATCAGCCTTATTGAAATCTAACAAAGCTTTCGCCTCTCTGAATGCCTCTACAAAATCTGTTATCCCTTTGGTGCTTAAATAATTATTCACCCCTTAAATAAAGATTTGCACCGGCTGTAAAGAACCCCGTTCACAACCCCACGCACTAACATTCGTAATGCAGTGAAGCAGAGTCTGCGTACCACTTGCGTCAGCCATTTTGCTCTCTTTACGAAACCTCTAATACCTTACGTTCCTCCCCGACCTCAATAACATTAATGTATTTATACACACACAAATCCCAATCCAGAAAAATCAATACCATTCATCGCCCCAATAAAAGATAAAAAACAAATATGCACCGTGCGCCCAGTAAATCACCATATGAACAGCTGTTAATATGAAATGCAAGGTCATGCCAAAAAAAAAAAAGTTCGAGAGAAAACCGCTTCGCTCAGCAAACCATCCACCCGGATGCTTCTCTCTCTCTCTCTCTCTCTCTCTCTCTCTCTCTCTCAGGCGTAACCCTCAATACCAATTATCCCCGAATATGTCACCACAAATCCACTAATGTCCACCGAATCTCGATGGACATCAAAACAAACACACTTCTGAGCAAATTAACACCAATAAAAAAAAAAAAAAAAGAAAAAAAAAAAAAGGAAAGGAAACACATGAAATTATACACTCACATATTCATATGACCGGAGCCCGAACTTGTTTACCTGTCACAAATGCGCGTAACCTATTCACCACACTCAATAAACACTTTAATATACCAAAAATTACACTTCACTTCCCGGAAACCCAAGACACAACTTCACACAAACCGTTGGCTAAAAACACTGGCTGGCATACACAGACACAGAAGCAGAGACACAGCCAAACCTTGAGTCCCTAATCCCTAATTCAGCAATACTGCGAGTTACCTGTGACATAATTACAACCCTTCTTCCAAAAAATATGACTAATCTAGCTACAGCTCTTCAATAGCGTACTACGGCCTATAAAAACCTTTTTCTTTTTACCACTGCCACCACCTCTAAACGAGCTTTTAGGACCAAATGACACTCGTTTAAACAAATGAAACAAACAGGCAACTCCCTTACCTCTCTTTGCTGCTTATTGTTCTGCATGAGTTAAAAATGCAAACTGGGCTATTGAATCCTTGTAGATACAAAAATATACTTTTTATTTCCCAAATTAGCTAAACATTAAATGGAAAAAAAATTAAATATAAAAAAAAATCTAGTAAAAAAGAATAAAGTCTGACCCCCTCAGAAAAACCGTAAACTGTCATTCTCTTCTCTGGCCTTAAGTTTAAGTAAACACTTCCCCATAAAATCCCCTAAATCTCACTGTCTGATTAATTACGACATTTAAATGGTCATTTCAGTCTTTAGAGTACCCATTCTCTTATATGGTGCCATGAACCCATCTGAAATAAAGAGACATATTTATTATATCACTTCCAAAGCCTCTGTGTACTCTACTTGCGATGGGTGTCCTCAAACCTTCTCCAATGTGTGTTCTATATCACGACACAAGTAATAAAAGAGTGTACCCTATCTTTGCATACCTTAGCATTAGGGCCCATACACCATACGCTACAAACACACAAACACGTACACGCCTTTCGGAGTACCATAGCAACCGAGCGCGCCGCATGACCCAATCATGGGATCTCTGAAAATGCTGTCAACCTTCAGATTGCATGGTCATTAATTCTGACTTTTTCATTTCAGCACTCTTCAAGGAGCCAAGCGCTTGTCTTTAAGCGCTCCTGTCTCTAACCGGAAAAAGCTCAGATTAACAATTCACCACCACACTTTCTTTTAAGATATGTATGTATGTGTGTGTGTGTGTGTGTGTGTATATGTATATATATATATATATATTATATATATATATATATATAATATTATATATATATATATATATATATATATATATATTATATAATATAATGTATATATGTATATATATATATTATATATATATATATATATATATATATATATATATATATATATATATATATAATATATATATGTATATATATATATATATATATATATATATATATACATATATATATATATATATATATATATATATATATATATTATATATATATATATATATATATAAATATATTATAGTTGTAATGATTTTGTAACTAACAGATATGCAGAGACCATGGACACCTTACCATTACCAGTATAATTCTACTAATATGGACGGAAGTGAGATCTTAAAAAGGAAAGAAAAATAACTTTAAAAAGACAGTTCAATCCTCTAGTCAAAGCAGCCATAAACTCGAGATCAGTTGGCAACAAGGGGAAAAAGTTTAAGTAAACACTTTCTGTCCATTTCAATATATATTGAAGTGGAAGCAACGTACTGACCAAAGAAACAGTCGGAGTCTTCCAAAATTTGTCGGACTATAGCAGGTTTACAAAGATGTCCCTAAAACCCAGATAAACAGAAATAGGGGAAAGGAAATCCAAAATGGACCATGATGAACAGGTGATAAAAATGTTTAATTCTGAAGTGTTAAGGGGAAGGAACAAAGGAGGACATTGAATGGTTGGATAGATTGGGTTAATGAGATGCTGCAAACGAATGGCCTTAAAATCCTGAGAGAAAGAATTCGCGCAAGATAAATGTGAATAGTCTCCGATGTAGTTGTAATTTATGTATATTACAATGGAATTTCTATTGCACAAGGCTTCATACGGTTAAAGTTTAAATGTAACGGTGACTTTTGCGTTATTCGTTTCTCAGGAGGCTGCTTCTGTTAGTAAAAACTGCGTAAGGTTACCATCTATCTGTCTATCGATCTATATTATATTTTCGTCTATGTATGTGTATATATATATATATATATATATATATATATATATTATATATATATATATATATATATATATATATATATATATATGTGTGTGTGTGTGTGTGTGTGTGTGTGTGTGTGTGTGTGTGGCTGGCAGTACCTCCTATTTGGTCCACACTAAGCGTTACTCCGTAAGAATATATTTCTCTCTCTCTTTCTGCTACAACAGTAGTTGAGAGAAGTGGCAGCTCAAAACCCAGAGTCGCGTGTGACTTGCTTTCTATTTTGAAAGGAGTACGAATTTTGAAATCCCGGATAAGTCAGTTGCGGTCTCTTCGACACGCTGAAATCCCTTCCGGATTTATCTTACGGCAGGGAAAAGAGAATTTCTGACAAGGATTCTTTTTCGTTATCTATCAAATAATTAAGGCACTTGTTGATGGACATACCAATCTCCCCTTTACATGAGAAATTACTTTAAGTTCCCTGCAAAAGACAACTACTGATATGGCTTTTTGTCTGCCCGTCCGTCCTCAGATCTTAAAAGCTACTGAGGCTAGAGGGAATTAGAGATACAAATCGAATTGTTGGTCATCCACCACCATTCATTAAATATATCAAAATGCAGCCCGATTTCTTATAACCGAAAGTGGAGGGACATTTTCTCTCTCTCTCTCTCTCTCTCTCTCTCTCTCTCTCTCTCTCTCTCTCTCTCTCATGAACGAATCGTAGTAAAAAAAATCCTATTCAATATCTTACCCTTACCACCAGAATGTATCCTTGCAATGATTTTGTTAACGAAAACAATAACACGGCAGGATAGATTGCTTCCATGACCAGAAACGCCAATTTTCATCAATACACCAAGTTTGCATTCACATACTTCAAATCTTTATGACAGAAAAAAAAATCGTGAGATGACTGTTCGCAGAGAGAGGGAGGGAGAGAGAGAGAGAGGAGAGAGAGAGAGAGAGCCCATCACACATATTTTCATCAAGTTTCGCGAATTTCAGAATTAATGATGAGACTCGAAAGATTTTGATTTCATTGGTCCAGAAAGCTTCAATGCAAAGTCAAAACTAATGAGCAGAAAAAGCGTACCTATCTTGCTACGATGCTGATCAAAATGGACTGCAATTAATAAGAGTTGCTCACTAATGCCCCATGGGCATGATTACAACGGGCGAAAGTAAATGAGATGCGATCCTTCCCTGTTAATTATTAAGATATATGAAACACAGTATTAGGATTTTACAAGTACAATCGCTAGTAACTGTCAAGTTTCGGTAATTGGATAAAAAACAAACGACTAATAATGATCAATTTGAAATATTGAAGCAGTAGTGCGTCTTTAATGTCATTGGCATTACATTCATTTTTCTAATCTCCTTTTCTCACAAATTTATCAAGATTATTCTTCATGCTTATTGTTTAAGAAATAAGCGTGGATACGAATATTCAAACGTACGCTTCGTTTAAACGTATTATTAATTTAGTGTCATCATTGACATTTTAGAGATGTCAGACAAGGTTATCAAATATTCCAAGCAAAATAATTTTCTATTTATGAAATCTTCCATAATATAAAGATATAACATTAATGTAAAATACAGTTGCTTTTTACATTCTTTTTAAATTAAATTATGGCTTTTACTTGAATAGTTTATATTTTCTACCATTTCTGCACAATATTTAGTGCAGGTTCTTAAGAGTGAAAAAATTCTTAAAATCTCCCTTTTTTACTGGGGGTAGGTTTCCAAGAACAAGAGTTTGTTTCATTAATAGAGATAACTTGGGATTTTTTTTATCGTGAAACAGGATTTGAATCAGACACAGTTCACTAAAAATCCTAAGCAAGAAAGTCACAGTTTAACATTGCAACCTTCGTCTAGGTAAGCATATCATTCAAGAAGTAATAGTTCTGCCTCTGTATTGCTTTCACAAACCACGAGAAACAGACCGTGTAAGGATACTGAACAAATGACAATCGTGTCATGGAAAAACTTCAATCCTGAGGAGCAAAATACCTTCAGCAAAGCAAAGAGAAAAAGTCACCATTTCTGTCTTGTTATAATGTGTTTGCTGTGGGTTACAATTCCAACATCAGTCAAAACCAAATTTAAAGTTTAGCGATATTCCTGGACTCATAGTTATTCAAAAAATGATCGAAGACTACTGGCTCTTGACTAACGCTTGAAAACATACCCATTTTAAGAACTACAAACAAACTAGCCATTGCACCGAATAACGACAAACCTTTAAAGTTTCGTATATATATACGACTATCTCGGAAACAGTTTCGATTAAATGGAAACACACATGCAGTTTGCTGTAGTAAGGATCTATAAGCTAATTACATATTCACGTATTATTATAATTAAGCACTAGACCTCAAAAGCATAATTGAAAATAACAAGATGAAATTTTCGTATTATCAACCCACGAACAGATAAAACCAACTTGAGAAGGGAAATGGGTGATATACACCCTCAAGGAAAGTATGAGACAATACTTTGAAAGAAATGAGGTCATTTCACTTAGTAAAAAGCCCGAACCTAATGATTAATTTCACCACATTCCCCTTCTTAGAAGTTTCAAACAATTTCGGATAATTACGCTTTTTTGCAACCAGCCCCGAAACAATTTCCCATCAATGTGCTTTCTTTTTGATCGTCGTTTGATTTCTTTCTCAAATCGAGAGAATGTCAGTACGAAGCCTTTCGTCTACCTTTATTTTATTCTCTCGATTGCAAAGCCATTGGGGACTGGTTAATATTCTGAGGAACCAATCTCTTCCAGCAAAGGCTGAAACCCACAAGGCTCCGAAAGTCTTTGGTCGAATATTGTCACGATTCAAGAATCAAGTGGCATTACGACAGAAATGCTTATGAAAATTTCCGAGGGCGCGTTAGTTAACTATAGGTTGAATCCTAAATTGGTGTTACCGAATTTCTTTGCTGCTATTGATATTACTACATGTCATCATTTGGTGTTGTCTTGAATTGATTTCCAATCAATCCCTCTACAAAATATCCTATTTTGTTCATTCGAGTCGGAATAGATGATCTTTGATGCATTAATGCTGGTCCATGCAAAGAGCGTTGGGGGCACATTTGACATGAAATTCTCCTAAACGAAAATATCGAAGCCATTAATCACCCCCACTGAAGATGGCCGCTACTGTGATTTTCAGGTCGGAATCATTAATAAATCAACAAGTCAGTAAAAATGATTGAGTGCTAGACTAAACTACAATAAAAAAAAAAAAGGCGTTCACTGTTTCGGATAATGGTTTTATGTTAAAAATTCAGTATGAAATTGGAAGTTTATATCAACCAGTACCATCAATATTTCCAGTCCTTTTCCTGTTTTCTAACTAAAATGCATAAGTATTGCCAATCTAATCATACACAGTCACATTGTTTAATATGCCTATCAGCGAATCACTGACTGTTAAATTGTGATATACACGTATATAATGACTGTATTATAAAACTTAGGGACAACGTACGCTGCCGAACACGCTAATTAACTCGTTCAACAGGGGTAATTTGTTTTTACTAAGAAGCACCATTCATTCAACAGCAGTTAGCAAAATGCCCACTAACTTAATAGTACTGATTTTTTTAAAACGGATTACTAAACAGTTTAAACGAAATCCAACAATTGCAAATTATGATTAAACAGTAATGTAATGAAGATTCATTAACCAAATCAATTACTCTAAAATCAGTAACAAATTGTTTTTAGGTCAAAGCTCGGAATAGCGCTTAAAGTTGCATTATTTACCTATATAATTAAGTGAAAACTGAGTCGTTTAACCCTTCATTCACGTCACTTCGATAACTAAACACTAAGATATTACAAGAGTTTAACCAAATATGGTCAAGAAAACTAAACTTCGTGATAAAAAGCCTCATGGTCATGTGACTGGGAAACTTTCAGATATCAATTTTTTCCATGGGCATAATTCTTTCGTTTTTATTCTCATGATTATTAATTCTTCCAAAAACTTTGTATTCCAAGATGAGAAGAGCTGTCGTTGCTGAAACCAGTACAGAATTTTGGGTCTAAGTTCCAGAAGAAATTGGTCCATGGCTTAACAGACTCTTTGTTCGATGTTATAATAAGGAAATTCAAATACAGAATGTAGTGAATCTTATAAATGCTCTATCATATGAGTTTATGTCAAGCAAGCCTTCACACATTCATTTACAAAGTATAAAGAATTGGAGGTTGTCGGTAATTTCCTTACCAATAAAGGATGTCAAGTCTGTATAACAATGGGCTACCCAAGAAAAAATAGAGGAATTCAACAATATGCAAGCAGAACGTCAACGACGACTGTATTACAATTTACCACGGAATAATAAGTCGAATGGCTTACTCACACAAAAACAGGCCTTGAAAAATATTTCAACATTTTATTTCAACGGCTTCTAATGTTGGCACTCATATTCTGGATCTCCTTCCTTCTAAACACTTTAAGAATTTATATCCAATCAGCTTCGGCTAGTCTCTAACTTTACCGCTTACTCCCTCCAAAAATTAATATCCTGTAGCAATTGACAAATAACATCCTTTATATAAAATTTGATCAACTGATATTCATGTACTTATGGATTCTTGACTGATGTCCTTCATATTGGTGCCTTTCTTCTAAGACCATTTTTCATTCATCTCTTCCTTATAAGCCACCTCCCTTTCAAGAACAGTGATTAATCTCCGATAATAATTTTCGGAAAGTACTCTGAATGGAATTTTGCAGATGTGCTTGGATATTTCAGTGAGAGAGACGAAGCTAATATTCTTATAATATTTGTAACATAAATTGAAAAGATTAAAATATTTTACTTTCCATTATCACTCTCGAACACATTACTAGCTGTCATTAGAATAGATTTATGCTCTCAGATCTAAATCTTACTTTGCTACACGTTTTCCGTAACTGATTTTTGCCTTCTACAACCAAACCATATTACTGTATATTTTGTTCAAATTTATAAAACGTGGTTTCTTCATTTGAACACATACTCATGTTAGAATTGCTCAATGTGAACTTCTAAAAGCTAGTAAAATTAATAAACAGCTTTCCAAGAATGAAAAAGCAAAAATATTCTTTTTCCAGTTTCCTATACCGTCCTTACATGCCTTAGAAAAAAAAATAAAAAAAAAAAGGCCACGAAAAAAAGGATGATAGTAGAAGGATATAACGAAAATGCTCCTACCCAAAGACTCTCCTCATTAATCCTGCCTCCACCGAATACTTTCGGAATATCCTCATTAATTCCAACTTTGCACAAAACTTATGGCTAAAGAAATATCGTGCTGCCACACTTTTCTCAGTCAATATACACAATATTTCAAAGTATAATGTTGTAATCTAAAACGGAAGTTACTGAGTTGAATTGAGTTGAATATAGAATTTAGGCCAAAGGCCAAGCACTAAGACTATGAGGTTATTCAGCGCTGAAGTGGAAATTCATAGTTAACAAAGGTTTGAAAGATGTTACAGGAGGAAAACCTGGCATCGCACCATGAATCAAGTGTTAGGAGAGGGTAGAAAGTAAGATGAAGAAAGAGAATATGAAAGGAAGTACAGTAAAAGGGACACAGGGGTTGCAGCTAGGGGCTGAAGGCACGCTGCAAAGAAACCTAAAGTAATGCCCACAGTAAAATGCATGAGGTCCACTGACAGCACTACCCCGATACAGGGTTGAAGTTATTATAATAATTATTCTATATGAAATAAAAGAAGGAAATGAACTCTGTGTAATAAAATTAACAAATTACAAGAATAATGTTTATTTCATCTCGTGTGCACGGCACATGTGAACTTTTTATCAAACAGTCTTACTGTGTGAGTG
>NC_087210.1:16128017-16130517 GCF_015104395.2 Macrobrachium nipponense | reverse complement strand
TAGCGGCCTCCAGCAGACGCAACCGACGGGCATCAGGGGCCTTCCCGATGATCTTCGTGTTCTTTATGATGACATCTCGGGAGATGGCCTCGTGATGTTTGGTGCGGGCGTGATTCTTTATAGCCCCCTCTTGGGCGTGGCACGAGAGTCTCTTCGACAGTCGCATGGTAGTCATACCTACGTAGGCGCCGCTGCATTCGCGGACTGGGTCATGTATATTGGTACACTACATGCTTCTGCTTCAGGGGTTCTTGTACTGTGAGAGAGGGGTTATTTTCATAAGATCGCGCGTCCTCCGATTCTGGTAATATATGATTAGGTCGATATTCTCTTAATCAATACGAATATATATATATATATATATATATTATATATATATATATATATATATATCTATATATCTATATATATATATATATATAGATATATATATATATATATATATATATATATATATAGTATATATTATATATCTATATATATATATATATATATATATATATATATATATATATATATATATATATATATATATATATATATATGCATATATATATATATATATATATATATATATATATATATATATATATATATATATATATATATATATATATATATAGCAGTCAACCTCTTCAATCACTGAAGAAAAATAAATTTTATAAAGATATTATGTCTTTATATATCTAAACAAATGAACGATCTTGATAGTGGAGAGACTTGTATCATTTGAATCTTTCAAACAAAAGAACAGAAAAATCAAAACGAAGTCAACGACAGGAGAGAAACAAACCGAAAAAGAGATTCGAGTCAACATAAAAATATTAGAAGCAATATAATTTTTTGACGCTGGTCATCGATCTTGCACAGTTTCAGTTAATATTTCTACAGTTTTGGATTATATAATTGTTATTATATTATTGTTTATACCTAAACGAATTACACATAGCTAATTTTTCTCATTTGTAAATGTGTAGGGAGCCACTCGAGCACTTATTGGGAGTTTTCAGCCTCATTTCATTCTAAGGTCAACTGATAAGAAAATATCACCTTGTGAGAGTTTTACTATCACTACTCCAATACTACCGCTCATTCTGATGTTATTACCACTATTTTCTTCTTCAATAATAAATAATGGGGAAATAGGGTTATCAACCACAGGTAACAGGGAATAGACAAAAAGAAAAATGCAAATGACTGGAAATTCCAACAGCGGTCATTTATTCACCTGGAATGACGGTATAAATAACGGATAATGATCAACGTCATTTGAAAACTTTCATGGTAGGTCAGGTCAGGCTGGTTAATCTCTTTTTTCACTGCCGAGAAGGAAGCCGACTTAACCCATTTGCATAAAATTCTCTCTCTCTCTCTCTCTCTCTCTCTCTCTCTCTCTCTCTCTCCTACACACTTACGTACAAATATATGACTGTATTTGGGTGCGTACTGAACAAAAAATATATCTACACGTAACAGTTTCATTAAAACCTTCTCTACTAGGAAGGATAACCCTAGAGACGAAATCCTACGAATATAAAAGACATTTTTATAAAGTATTAAAGCATTAGCAAGTCCAAGTTTGCCAAAGAAACTTTTCTTGAAAAAATATTACGAAATAACAGTCTAATTCAGCAAGCCCAGCCACATATTCGCCTTAATAAGAATTCGTGGGCTTCGTCCAGAATTTATTCGTGTATTTACTAATATAAGGATAAGATACTACTATATATAATAACAGCATTGCTCCAGGCGCAATGGAGTACAAAAGCTGACCAAAAAGCAATTATCGATAACCATGTTATCATTTCCATGACTAAGAAACCTTGTAGAAGCCAAGATCTAAGGACAGCCACTGGAGACGGGATAAGCAAGAAAGAATAGAGCAAATATAGGGACCAGTGACCTGTCTCAAATCAAACATTTCTGATTTTGCATCATACGAATAATGATATCATAGACAGTCTTGCACCGTGGATTTTATTGCAGGAACTATAATACCAGGTGTACCAATAATTACAAAGACTTATAGTGTAAGACTTACCACACTCTGCACAACGGAGAAGGCGATGGCGAAGCGTTATCTTGGGATACGGTTCCAAGACATCAAAAACGCATTATGAAGCACTAATACAACGCGCACCTGCAACGATAAAAATATGTAAACAGTTAGAAGAAAAGTAAATTTTCAGACGTCCTGAACTAACCTTGGCAATAAATAAAACTCATAAAACAATAATGTTAACCTTAATTCCAACCCTTCTCACCCAGAAGCTAGATTTATTCTGTAAGGCCATGAATAACTTTGGACTAATTAGAATTCACTGGCTATTGACGAAGCAGTGCTGTCTGTTGGCTCAAAATATATTTCACATATCACTCGAAATGATGCACAACAAACATTCAAATTTATCCGTTTATTTGGTTAACCGCTTAAAAGGCATTCAATTTTCCAAAGCCAACAACTAGAAACTGTTATTCCAATGATTTCGAACCTTTAACA
>NC_087210.1:16114147-16127517 GCF_015104395.2 Macrobrachium nipponense | reverse complement strand
AAAATTTGGCGCTTATCCATCATTTGACCCAACTTAAGAATAGGGTAGGTTTCAAACCCATACTCCCTTCCCCCTTCCCCCCCATCTCCCTACCTGCTTCTATTTCTAACTTATGTGGCAACCACTTTACATACCTAGACAAAATTTGGCATGTGACCATCATTTGACCCAACTTAGATAAAATAGGGTAGGTATCAAACCCATGCCACCTTCCACTTCCTTTCCCTCCTTCCCCTTGTGGCTTAATGGTAAATTAACTCTACTGTTTTGTCATACCCATTTCATGCACTCACAACATTGAAATATATTATTGAAAAATGCTTTTCTTTTCTGTGTTTAATAATTCTGTATCGGTCTAGTGGGGATGTGTTTCGGATTAGAAGCTGGGTGTGTTTAGGTTAAGTGGGGGTGTGTACTTAGGTTTAGTAGGGATGTGTATAGGCTTAGCAGAGAATGTGTTATGGTTTAGTGAGGGTAAATGGGACAGTCACCACGTTAACACCTGAATAAAATGGACAGTCACCACAGTAATACTTGGATAAAATGGAAAGTCGACACCTAGATAAATTGGACAGTCAACCACTGTAAAAACTTGGGGACAGTTATTTTTGATTTATGGCGGATGCTTGTGGAACCTTTTTTTGTTGGTGATGGCCTGGAAAAAATTGTGACAGATTAGTTTTGATAAAGAAAATATTTTTTAGGCCAGAATGTCAATGATTATTTATCGAAGTATATTATTAGGTTGCAATCTTGATATATACGTGCTGATTTAAAAGAAATGACAAAAGCGCCCATTTTGCCTTTAGATTACTCATAAGGCATAATGTTCATTTTCTTTTCAGATCATAACCTTTGCCAGCCACAAGTCTATCATAGAAGGAGACATTCAAGACAGACGAGAGCTTCAACGTAACTGCTATAAAAATATAATTATTTAACTTCAAGACAGCGCGTTCAGCATGCGATGTTGCTTACTTGTAGGAGGATATTTCTCACTGAGAATTTTTAAGACATTTATTACTTTAGCGCATTGTATGATTGTCGGTGATTTTCTAAAACAGCCAAACTTACCGTAACTTATAAAAGAAAATTAAGGTAGTTTCACGAATCGTTATTCGCCAGACAATTACATGAAACTTAGAGGGCTGTTATGAATACGTACTGTGCAATTCATATTTGAGTTGAGCCCAAAAGATTATTTAGAAACAAAATTAGAAATGCAAGAATGGTATTACAAAAGTACGCAGTCTCCAGTTTCCGCGAACAGACCATTATTTATGCAAGCTTTTGCACAATAGAAGACATTATTTGACAATAGAAGACATTATTTGACTAGCAAGTACAGTTTCGCGTTTTTCAAAGTTTTGTAAGGGAGTGTTTAAGGGGGGAGTGTATAGTTACTACCGTCGATCGCGTTCACGTCAAGTTCATTATAAAGTGTCATGTTTCACAGAAGCCCTGCTGCAAAAAATATAAAATTTGGTAAGTGCTCAATCTCAATTTTTGTAATTTGTGATATAAGTTCTAATATTCATTATTTTTGCGAGTGGTCAATGAACGTTCTTTTACCATGTTTTGGTGGAAGTTGATAGTTTGGTACCTACAAAGTTAAGTAATTTTGCCAATACATTTTTTGACCTAGACCTGTATATATTTGCAGGTCACAATCGATAGTTGCAGGGTTATATAGTGATATTTATTATATTGTTTTCCGTATACAGTATTTGCAGAGATCGTTTATCTGTGTGTTCTATCCCTGGGAACACAAATTGTTCTGTTTATTATATAACAACGTGTTTCCGGAGCAAAAGCTTGGAAGTTTAGGTCTCCCAGAAACTAAAAGGAATGATTAGATAAATTTAGTCTAGCAAGCAAGACGTGCATGAAATTTTTATTACACGGAACGTTTTATTTCACCGTTTTATTTTCATGTTCATGAGCTTTTTGCGTATATGTCGGTATAAGATTTTCTCAATTTTTTTTGTCACTTTAGTAATGGCTTTTATTATCATCATTTTAATGGTTAGTAATAATGTATTTATTATCACCATTTTCATAGTAGTAATGATGCATTTATTGTCATCATTTTCATAGTAGTAATGATGCATTTATTGTCATCATTTTCATAGTAGTAATAATGGATTTATTATAATCTTACTGTAATGGGCGTTATGTCTGTCATTCAATCACGGCCAAACGGCTGGGCCGATGGACATGAAAGTTGGCAGGGTTATAGTGGGGACCCCTAACATGGTTTATAATTGGGTTTCATCCTACCTCCCCCGCCCACCCCTCCCTAATGGGCGTTATGTCTCCATCCTGTAACCGAAAATTCAAGCACAACACTAGCCTGCACAGCAACCGTCGAAGCGACTCCTGGCGTTAAAACGGACAATCTTACTATTATGGGCGTTAGGTCTGCTAGTTTTCATAATAGTAGTAATAGAATTTATCGTTGTTTTTAAAAGTAGTGGTAGTATTGTTTCTGCGTTATGAGCGATTTTAATTTTGCAAAAATATTTACAATTTTGACGCTCGAGTTTTCCTACTCAAACTGGTTTTTAGAACGTTTTATTTATTAGGACTAATCTTTGTTAGAAAGATGTCGCTGAATAAAACATAAATATCAAAAGTCAATTCTGGATGAAAATTGTTTTCTGCCTAATCTATTTTTCCTGCGTCCAGTGACGCTATGGATAACTAAGGAACTTCGATACTGTAACCATTGGAATAACAGTTCTAGTTGTTGGCTTTGGAAAATTGAATGCCTTTTAAGCGGTTAACCAAATAAACGGATAAAAATGTTTGTTGTTGCAATCATTTCGTGTGATATGTGAAATATATTTTCAGCCAACAGAAACTGCTTCGTCAATAGCCAATGAATTCTAACTAGTCCAAAGTTATTCATGGCCTTACAGAATAAATCTACCTTCTGGGTGAGAAGGGTTGGAATTAAGGTTAACATTATTTGTTTTATGAGTTTTATTTTATTGCCAAGGTAGTCAGGACGTCTGAAGATTGACTTTTCTTCTAACTATTTACATATTTTTATCGTTGCAGGTGCGCGTTGTATTAGTGCTTCATAATGCGTTTTTGTTGTCTTTGGTAACCGTTCCCAAGATAACGCTTCGCCATCGCATTCTCCGTTGTGCAGAGTGTGGTAAGTTTTTTTATTGTCAGAATTTTGAATGAATACTTGTTATGCTTTGATATCTAGGGGTAGAGCCATGGTCTTTGTAATTATTGGTACACCTGGTATTATAGTTCCTGCAATAAAATCCATGGTGCAAGACTGTCTTTGACATCATTATTCGCACGATGCAGAATCTGAAATGTTTGATTTGAGACAGATCACTGGTTCTTATATTTGCTCTATTCTTTCGTCTCCAGTGGCTGTCAATAGATCTTGGCTTCTACACGGTTTCTAAGTCATGGAAATGATAACATGGTTATCGATAATTGCTTTTTGGTCAGCTTTTGTACTTCATTGCGCCTAGAGCAATGCTGATTTTTTTATGTATCGTATATTTTATCCTTATATTAGTAAATACATGATCAAATTCTGGACGAAGCCCACGAATTCTTATTAAGGCGAATATGTGGCTGGGCTTGCTGAATTAGACTGTTATTTTGTAATATTTTTCAAGAAAAGTTTCTTTGGCAAACTTGGACTTGCTAATCCTTTAATACTTTATAAAAATGTCTTTTATATTTGCAGGATTTCGTCTCTTGGGTTATCCTTCCTAGTAGAGAAGATTTTAATGAAACTGTTACGTGTAGATATATTTTTTGTTCAGTACGCTCCCAAATACATTTATAATTTCTGTTACCGCAGCAGGAGAGAGAGAGAGAGAGAGAGAGAGAGAGAGAGAGAGAGAGAGAGAGAGAGAGAGAGAGAATTTTATGCAAATGGGTTAAGTCGGCTCCTTCATCGGCAGGGAAAAGAGATTAACAGCCTGACCTATTTCCATGAAACTTTTAAATGAGACGTTGATCATTATCCGTTATTTAAACCGCCATTCCAGGTGAATAAATGACCGCTGTTGGAATCTCCAGTCATTTGCATTTTTCTTTTTGTCTATTCCCTGTTACCTGTGGTTGATAACCCTATTTCCCCATTATTTAGTATTGAAGAAGAAAATAGTGGTAACAACATCAGAATGAGCGGTGGTATTGAAGCAGTGATAGTACAACTCTTCACAAGGTGATATTTTCTTATCAGTTGACCTTAGAATGAAATGAGGCTGAAAACTCCCAATAAGTGCTCGAGTGGCTCCCTACACATTACAAATGAGAAAATTGCTATGTATCATTTCGTTTAGGTATAAACAATAATATAATAACAATTATAGAATGCAAAACTGCGAAACATTATCTGAAACTATGCAAGAGCGATGACCAGCGTCAAAAAATTATATTGCTTCTAATATTTTTATGTTGACTCGAAATATCTTTTTCGGTTTTGTTTCTCTCCTGTCGTTGACTTCTTTTTGATTTTTCTGTTCTTTTGTTTGAAAGATTCAAATGATACAAGTCTCTCCACTATCAAGATCGTTCATTTGTTAAGATATATAAATACATAATATCTTTAGAAAAATTACGTTGTTCTTCAGTGATAAGAGGTTGACCACTGGGCGCCTGGTAGTTATTTACAGAAAAAAATATGTGTATACGTGTATATATATATATATATATATATATATATATATATATATATATATATATATATATATATATATATGTTTTTCGTAATTGATTCAGAGAATATAGTTACGATGTATAAATATTGTATATATATATATATATATATATATAGAATTATAATATTTATATATTATATATATATATATATATTATGTAACTATATTCTCTGAATCAATTACGAATATATATATATATATATAATATATATATATATATATATTATATATATATATATATATATATATAAACGTATATATATATATATATATATATATATATATATATATATATGTATAATATATATATATATCTAGGAGGTGAAAAGAGGGGGAATGGCTAATAATGTGTTTAAAGTGTTTTATATGATAGAAGTCACATAGCTCTCCTCGCCTAGAGACAAGAGGTGGTACACTTCAAGTTCACTTGGTGAAAAAGGTATTTGCTGAGCAAGCAACTTGACTCAGAGATCGTTCCCCGTTTGCGAGGCATGTACATTCGTTTTGTATGCGTATTACAGGCCTACTGGTTCAGGGTACTTGTGGAAGACGCATTCTTTGTGCAAATGAGATAAGGTCAAGTGGTTGCTTCGAGTGTCGGGAGAAAACGCCCATCAAAAAGGTTGGACACATTCTATAAAAACTTAGAAAAACTGTTACCTTTTGGAAAAAGAGAGAAGATGTGAAATACTCTCTTTATGTAAATCCTTTGAAAAGAGTGACGTGGGGATGTCTATATACCTATTATCTTTATTACAGATTGGTCCGATTCCATGGTTGATTAGAAACGGGAATCTCTAACCGACTAATACGAGACAATATGACTTTTTGGGGTTTGAGAGTGTAAACCTTAGTCAGGAGGGTAGAATGTTATCTTACTGGTTTCTTTATGGGTAGATTTGGGTGTTTATGCCATTATGACTTGTTAATCATTTTGTTCTTTGTTATAACCAATTGCTTTGGGAAATAAATAGTATTTTTTATATTTACGCAGTCTTAGTAAGCCTCGTGACATCTTACAGACAGGGCACCGTTGGCAACAGGTAAGAGTTCCCAGTTTGTGTAGTTTAGGGAATAAGGAGGGAATACATTTATATATGTATATATTGTTACGTTTTTGCCCTGGCCTGAAGGGGCTTAAATACGTAAACGAAAATAGTTGAGGGAAAATGCAGAATAAATTACTTGAACTTACTTTAAAAGGAATTTACAGGGTTAATTTACTCTTGAGTAAAAGGCCACCAGAAAACTCAGCTAATTACTTTACATCTATTTATTTACAAGAGGCTGCTTAATAGACTGGGAAAGTAAATGCAACTTATCACCACGTGGACTAATATCACTCTCACAGAGGATGATAGTTTTGGCTCAAAATAAGATTCACGTAAACGCTGGTTTTCCCAATCTTGCGGTAATGCAACACTTGCGGGCGCGAACCGGACTCAGCAAATCTGGAAAAGATCCCAGATTAGACAAAAAAAAACGGAACTTCTTGCGCAAGTTACGATTATTCAGTTTACTCTAACACTGGGAAAAGGAACTCTAGTGTTTAACTGAGGTATGCACTGAAGACTTAATCTTTAACAAGTCCACAAGGGGAAGCACATGGCCCCTCCGATGAGGACAAAGGGCTTTTGATGTAAGAGGGATATAAGGGAGAATTGAAAATGAAATTAGCAAGAGTCGTCTTGGAGATGTGTCGTGCTCTGAAGATAGTCCCACCAGCGTTTGGACAGAGGGCTGACGTCCTGTCAGATGGAGGAGAGTAGAGGCGCGTCCGCCTTGCTTTATGAGTCACTTGTGACTGAGGTCAAAGGCAGGTGTGCAGCATGGGTGTTGGGGGTCAGCTTAACCACCCCCATCCCCCCCACCCCCCAAACCCCCGGCAGGGCATCCTGAAAACAGAACATACAGCCAGCAGAGGGTTCACAGGAAAAAGGAGCTTAAGACGTAGGCCTAATAAGTACCAGGCTACTTACACCCTTCCCTTTGGGATACGTCCCTACAAAGCTGACAAGAATCTATATTCCCCCCTCTTCTAACAGGAAATTCCTATACTCTGGCTGGGGTGCTTTTGGGTTCCCGCCTAAATCAGCTGATATTTGGAGGTACATGGCTGCTAATTATACAAATAAAATAGATTAAATAAATGCTGGGGAGACGAGACAATTAATACATGTAACAGCTCCCTGTTAAGAAGGCATTCACTCCCTTTCGGGCGTGAAGGCCTTGGCTAAATAAGTTGATCGTCTCGACTACCCAGTTCTCCTACTCTAAACTGAAGTTTTTTTAAGCAGCGATGCGGCTAACTACAGTGGCTTACCTAACTTATAGGTGGAGAGGCTAAGTGTACTAACTTATTGAATTAATGTAGTCTAGCCTAAATGAGAAACTACTGGTGTCGTCGGTGACTACAATCTACTCTACCCCTAGGTAAGGTTCTTGAAAATTCTACTTGCTACTACCCTAATGCCCTGGTACTAAATCATTAGCCTAACCTACTCATTACAGTTAATTAGAGACGCAATCATTCCAGTGTGGTACGCACAGCAGTGATTTATCGACTGAATTGTTAAAATACATGAGAAGAGGTTATGATGCGTGAGGATGATGAGTGGTTAGTAGAGTACCAGGATGGAAATGTAATGAGGTAATTATATTTAAGTGAGGGTTAGTGACACAAGTTCTAGGGGGGTTAGAGGGTTAGTTTACTGGCAAAGATCAGGCTGGCTACCTTCTCAGGGTAGGTGCCAGGATCACTCTGCAAATGAATGTGACACTGTACCTATGGGCACAGGTGTCAAGGAGAGCATGTGGCTCTTTTGGTTAGTTTGGTGATTTGTTATTCGTCCCTTCTTCTTCTTCTTATTCCTCCAGGCCTGGCTATACCAGTCCTAGGAGTAGACGGAGGCACCGACTCTGTGGTGAGGCCAGAAACGCCGTCAGGAGCAGAGGCAGTGGTAGCCTGCGGGATTGCAGGAGAACACCCTACTTCGGTATCTGCAGCAACCGTCGTAGAGGTGGACCCACTGCAGGGGAGGCCCCCACTTCGGCTGCTGCGACAGCCGTCGTAAGGGTAAGACTCCAGGTGCTGACTCCTGGTCGGGCAGTTCCTGGTCGGCCAGAGGAGGCGACAGAGCTGAGGTTGAAGAAAACTCATGGACTTGGGATTGGCCATGGGCTGCGGTAAGCTCCATGCCTGTTGGAGGATCTCCTGTAGGAGGATCCTTGATTAGGTTAGGCGCCAGCGCTAGCTCGTGGCCAGGCGCAGAGGTCAAGTTCTGTGGTGGCTCTACGTCCAGGCTGGACGGAGCTTGGCCCTGCTAAGTGCTGCCAAGTGGCACTGACAGAGAGTTGAGGTCGACTGGACCTGTGACGGGTACTGAAGGTGCAATACCTCTCAGCGGGCCCTTGGAAATGGGAGACAGAGGGTCCTGTCTCTTTTGGAAGGCTGAGCCTTGTGGAAAATGGACAGTGTCTGCTGCTGGTAGTCTACTAGGGCACCTAGGCCAATTCGTGAGTGCCCTAGTACATTGCAGGTTTTGCAACGGAACTGTGAATGATCAATCTCCCCCCTTGGTAACGGGGAGACTGTTGGTGGTGGACGTACTTCTGGGAGGAAGTAGAATTTCCATGACTCCTTGCTTTGGTGAGTGATTTGTTGTGGGGTTATGACCCCTAGGCTTTTTGAAATGCGAGGGAGACTTCATGTCTTGCCCTAGGAGGAGGTCATACCCTCCTGGAATGTAGCTTGCAACTGCAAGGGTACAAACTTTGGAGAAGTGAGGTCTAGTGACTCTCAATTGTACGGTCGGAAGGATCAGCTTGATATGGTTGATACCTTCAATGGTGATCAGTTGACGTCTGTCAATATTAGCCCCTCGGTTATTTGGAGGGCTGCGACGGTTATAGGGCCCTTAGCCGGGGTCCTCCAGTAAAGAAGGATTGGTAACGGCCATTGCGTTGGCGGGAATATTGTGATTAGCGCACCCTCCGTAGTTGGCAGACATGTGACCCTTGCGGCCAAAGTCTCGGCAGAACTTGTTCCAGAACCTCTTCCGTGGCACTGGACAGTAAGGCCGAGATGGCCCCACAGGTTGCGAATCTGTGGAGTCACCAAGGCTGGCAGTGTGCTCTGGCACAGGTGAAGAGTCCTCCCTAGCAGGGATTTGATGTGGGGAGGTGAATGAGTCCTCCGTTGAATCACCCTCGAAAACAAGTTCGGGGTTAACTGGTGGGCTTACCTCTTCCAAAGTGGAGGAGGTAGGCGGTGAAATGGTAAGAGGCTGGCAGGATGCGGCAGGAACTTTGGGCTCTGACACTGGTCAGGGCCAGGTTCACAAATAAAAAGGATGTTGGGGACATCAGGCACGAGCCTCTGTACCTAAAATTGAGGTGGTGGGGTTATCTGGCATGCTGCAGGTGTCCGGTACATCTTGTAGTGGGAGCTGCGTCCAGGGTAGATACGGCTTAAGTAGATCTCGGCTAAGGATTACCTGGTAAACATCATGAAATTGGTAAACTCCGCCCAGGCGGCACAATGTGGTTTCCCTGGTCTCATGGTCCATTTCCACCTTCAGAAGGACCGAAGGAACAGAATAGAGGTCACCATCAATCCATTCAACTGATTTCTTCATCCGTCTGGATTTTGTCACCCCTAGGCAATACCTTTCTTGAAATGAGGGAGACCTGGGCTTCGGCGTCGGCCATGACGTGTACCCACCGATAGGCCATAGGAGACTGTTCATCAGGAAGGGCTACATGGTAGCCTTGGAGAAGTTCACCCTGGAAGCTCTCATCCCAAGGTAGGGATCGACTTGGGCACTGGTCTGAATCCACAGCATGCCCACGCACACAACAAGTGGTGCAGAACCTCCGCAACCACCTCTTACCGGGGGTCCAGCTCATGGGTCTGGGGGCTGGAAGCTTGCTGAGAAATCTTGTCATCTCTGAGAGCTAGCTCAGGCTTTCTCTCTGCTTCTTTCTCTTTTCTCAATCTGCTTCTCTGGCTTTTCTCTGTTTCCTCTTTCTTCCTTTTCTTGCAGGCGTGCGGCATCCTTCTGCGCCTTCATCCACTGTCAAGTGCTGGTCCAGTGTAACCGGCCTCCTTGCCCAGAGTTATGAGGGTTCGCAGCTTCTCTAGCTCTATGGCAAAGAAGTCGCGGGAAGCAGGGGAAGACAATTCTTCCTTAGGCTGCAGTAGAGGCCTCGGACAAAGTTGAAAATAAAATTAGCAAGAGTCGTCTTGGAGAAAAAGGGCTGGTTTGGAGTTTACACTTTTAGGCGTACCTTAATTACTTGAGGCTTGGACATGTGTCGGGCTCTGAAGATATTCCCACCAGTGTTTGGACAGAGGGCTGACGTCCCGTCAGAGGAGGAGAGTAGAGGTGCGTCCGCCTTGCTTTAGGAGTCACTTGTGACTGAGGTCGAAGGCAGGTGTGCAGCATGGGTGTTTGGGGTCAGCTTAACCCCCCCCAAGAGCAGGGCATCCTGAAAACAGAACATACGACCAGCAGAGGGTTCACATGAAAAAGGAGTTAAAACGTAGGCCTAATAAGTACCAGGCTACCTACACCCTTCCCTTTGGGATGCGTCCCTAAAGCTGACAAGAGTCTATATTCCCCCTCTCTAACAGGAAATTCCTATCTTCTGGCTGGGGTGCTTTGGGTTTTCCCGCCTAAAATCATCTGATATTTGGGGGAATATGGCTGCTGTTTTACAAATAAAATAGATTATATAAATGCTGGGGAGACGAGACGGTCAATAAATGTAACAATATATATATATATATATATATATATATATATATATATATATATATATATATATATATATATATATATATATATATATCTCGTAAATAACTACCAAGCGACCAGCATTCAACCTCTTTATCACTGAAGAACAACGTAATTTTCTAAAGATATTATGTATTTATATATCTAAACAAATGAACGATCTTGATAGTGGAGAGACTTGTATCATTTGAATATTTCAAACAAAAGAACAGAAAAATCAAAACGAAGTCAACGACAGGAAAAAAACAAAACCGAAAAAGAGAGTTTCGTGTCAATTTATATATATATATATATATATATATATATATATAGTATATATATATATATATATATATATATATATATATATATATATATATATATAATATATATATATATATATATATATATATATATATATATATAACTGATTCAGAGATTATAGTTAGGGTATCCATTCATTCGTGTGTAGTTAGAACATTTTATACCAAATTCAATCTCTTTAAAAGGTAATATACCAATTTAAAATGTTCTGTTTAATGGAGCCCATAACAATTTCATACAATTTCGTTGCTTTTTAAAGGTCATTTTCACATCAATCGCTAATATCCTCCTCAAATCATTGGTCCGGCGAACGTATTGAATGTCATCAATAATATCACGTTGGGTTTTACGGTCTTTCAACAAGTGCGAATCTTGCATGTATCAAGGAAAGAGAGTAAAGGGACAAGAAAACAATAAAAAATGTGCATACGCTGTAGGCCACAACACCTGTCCCTGCTACTCTTTGACTTAAAATTTCTATTCCGAAAATGAAAAGGAATATATTAAAAATATAAAATCAGTCGGATTATTATGGCTGGGACATCTGTTCATTCACAAGAAGGCTGATGACTGTAGCAAAAATCCGATCTTAAAAATACATTTCATCTGGGGGAGTCTTAACTATGAGTGCTTAAAAGATTATATTAATTGGACCTACCGACATTTAATCTGAATCGTTATCACTATCGTTTCCAAGGAAGTATCGATTCATTTACCTCTTGATACTCTTAAATAAACACAGAAGTAATAACATGCAAAATCTATTCATTGTTTCCCCCCATTTTAAATCTTCACCTGATGACATTCCTTCTCATTTCCTCAGGGAATTCAGTTATTATGGGAGTAATTTAACGTTTACCTTGCGTGTTCTTGTTCCATTTCTCTCTCTCTCTCTCTCTCTCTCTCTCTCTCTCTCTCTCTCTCTCTCTCTCTCTCTCTCTCTTTCTTTCTTGTTCGTACATAACTGTATATATTTTAATTAGTACTAATTATTTTATATCTGTGTAGCAATATTCTTCACCCTTCTAGACAATGTATGTCTACCAATTCATGATTAACTATGAATGTAAATAATCCTACTACTACTGCTACCTAGTACTGCTGATACTACCCTACTACTACTACTTCTACTACTACTACCACTACTACTACTACTACTATTACTACTACTTACTACTACTACTACTACTACTACTACTACTACTAATAATAATAAATAATAATAATAATAATAATAATAACAATAATAATCAATGATAATAATAATAATAATATATTACATTGATAATGATAGGATAGATCTGCTCGATAGCTAATGACAAATATTGAATTTTAAAATACCAGAGAATGTATCGATAACTTGATTAGGAATTCCAAGATTAGGTCAAACATTATACATTAGCAATATGACGTGCCATATATGAGAGAAGTGAAATCGCCTTCGTAATTGTTTACGTCCAATTATTTAGGGCTAATTCTTTCAGTTTTCCTGAAGTAACGATTGAAAACGTGGTAAAAAATTTCAGTATATTAGTAATGATACTAAATATCTGTTTAACTGTCCATTAACAGTCGGTCAGCTACAAATACAGAGAATGTTCGCAGTTATTCCAGAGGTCATCGCTCCTGAATTTCAGATCATTAGTGAAACCCCTTAAAGCCTCACCTTGAATCATCTAAAACACTTCTCACTGTTTATGACCAGATCCAATGAACTGAATATAAAGAAGACGTCACTTCAGGATTTACTGTTCCTCCGGAACACTTAGGAAATTAGAATGAATTTATATTTCATAATCTGCCACTTTGGAGAAGATGCCCCAAAGTTCTCTGATGATTTTTATTGTATATAATTATGCATTTTGAAAGCATGACCATCATCTTTGAAAACTTTCTAATTGCACAGACAATTGTATCGAATTTTCTACGAATTGTTATAATTTTAAATCTGATGATTTGAAAACGTAAAATTTCCCAAAGCTCTTGTATAAACGCGATGACCAATGTTGAATTATGATAGTGATGATAATATATATGTAATAAAAAATGCTACAAGATTCCACATGGTATACTTTAATAGTAGTAGTACCAATAGTACTTATAATTATGTCGCCCCTGTTGGGAGGTTAAGTGCCGTCATTGCACCCCCTGCGCGGTTCACTCCCTTCGCCCCGTAGCTTCACCCACTTTCATTCCTTTTACTGTACTTCTATTCATATTCTTCCTTCCATCTTACTTTCCACCTTCTTCCAAGTATTGTTTCTTAGTGCAACTATGAGGTTTTTCCTGCTGTTACACTTTTTGCAACCTTTTACTCAATTTCCTTTCCAGCGCTTGGCCTTCGGCCTAAATTGTATATGATTATGTCGAGGGTTAAAAACTAATTATTATTATTATATTTTTTAACTAAAATCATCATTGCTTTTGCTATTATTGGATGTAGCTTCCAGCGTCCTCAAAAAAGTTAGGAATGGAATCTTTTGTTAAACTTTCATCCTTTTATGAATGTGCTTTTCGGGAATGACTGAACAGAATTTGATGAATCCTGACAATGACATACATTGAG
>NC_087210.1:16101647-16109147 GCF_015104395.2 Macrobrachium nipponense | reverse complement strand
AAATGGTAGCCAATTTCGTTCAAGAAGAGAAAAATACATTTTTTGGGTTCGCTGTTTCGGGTTTTGTAACTGGAATGTAACAACCACCTCATTGAGGTTGTTGTGATGAGGTCATTTTTGAACTGTTCTTGCGATGGGTAAAAACGTCTGAAATGTTACAGATATGGATATTTCTCTCTGGGAGGACATTTTAGAAAAGCGCCTGCATAAGTGTTGCTAATAGGTACTGCTTTCAAACTTTGTAGCCACATTTCGTAACTCCAAGTGAGTAGTATCCCCAAACGTCCGGTATTCACTTTTTTTCTGAGAGATTATTTAAAACCCATTTAATTCTAAAAGGATTGGATTTGCATTCTGGTTTGTTATTTATTTAAAGTTTTGATTTAGTGTAACTCCGTTCAATTTTGTTTTCCTATGCTCATGGAATGTTCTGTAAAAATTTTTATTGTTTTTACTTCCCTAATTATTTATATTTAAAGAAAATCCTGATCCAGATGAACGATAAGAAGTTTAATTGACATGATAGGAGTCATCTACTGGTGACATTTTGTATTGCACAATTCCTGAAGTATCTTATGAAAGAAATCATTACTGTATTTGGATCTTTCCTAGCTAGTGACCCCCCAGGGTTTTAACCCCCTTAGGGGCGTGTTTAGTACAGGGCCGTTGGGATTACCGTAAAAACATCAACAAAAGACTGTAAATATAAAGATAATGACCGCCAAGAAATAGTCCTAAATATCGACCCCCGAAAACCCTTGGGAGTCACTGTCTAGAAAAATCCTTATATATCTTAGTCCTTGTAGTTGATAGGCAAAAATGTCTTGGTACCTTTCATGATGCAAACTATAATAAGTTTTTCAAATAAAAGGTTCATGCGTCAGTTGTTAGATTGGATGAGCTTTTAATTTAGTAACTGCTTCAAATTTGGCGTGGAATTGAACTGCTCTGGAATAATTGCAATTATTCAACGATTTTGACAGGAATTGAATTGTCCAATATTTCGATTGTGGAAGAGCGACTGATCATGTACGAGTAATCGTTCTCGACATTAGTAATGCCTATTTTTGGTTTCGTTTTTGTCTTTCGTAGTCAGTTGCATAATTTATGAAATTCCTGAGAGTTTTCGTTGTTCTGAGTTAGATTTTTTTCATGTTGTTACGTTTGCTGCTGGAGAAGAAGTGGATTTGATAAAGTCCTCTCTGTTGATACCTTCTGTTAGTCGCAGTGCTTAGAGCACTTTCAAGCTGGAAGCTGGTAGAGCTTTTAAAATCTAGTATTGTTATTTCTGTGGAAATGATCAGTTACCTGTACATGTATTCTTTATTACTGACGGAACATTCACAGTGACTATGCCACTGATCGACTTTCCTTTTAAATTCCAAAAAGGGTATGTTATAGAGAGTTTAAATGAGATTGCCATTTAAACAAGAGAACTTTGAAGTCTCATTAAATGAGACTAGGCAAAAGAATATTCTGCGGAAGTGACTTAGCCTTAACGTCATTTGTGTGGCTTAAGATTCCCTACAGAATGAATGTGAGTAGGGCCCAAATGTGTCATGATTTTGAGGTTCTTATTTTGCAGCGTGTTTTATAATGGCTGCTGTTTTTGTGTCCGTGTTTCTTTGTGTTCTGAGATACGTTGGAGTTATTGGCGTTCTTTATATGTGATGAAACTTTTCCATACTGGGGGATATGAACATAGATTTATTTCGTAAGCTTAAGTATGTGAAGGTAATTATTTCAAAGCGACCTAGACAATGTGCGTCTTGCGTAGTTGACTTAGTGTAGTTTCTGAAAGTTTCATCTTAGGTCATACTTTTTCGAAAAGGCGACCATAGAAGTACTTTCTCAATTGAAACAAACATGACTACGATATACACTAGATGAGCATTAAGTTTGACCCAACGCAAAAATTGGTGAAATTTTAATTGGAAAGTTTCCTTAAACTTTCCCTTTGTAACTTAACTTAATTTCTATATGTTTAATATGAAGGCATTCAAGTGAAAGCTAACTGTTAAGTGAATGAATGTATAACCCTCACACAGTAAGACTCTTTGTAAAAAGTTCACATGTGCCGTGCTCGAGATATAAAAAATATTATCCTTTTAACTTGTTAATTTTGTTAGAAATGTCTTTCTTCATTTCATATATTAATTATTATAACAACATCAAGGGATAATGCTGTCCAGTGGACCTCATTCGGTGCACTGTAGGCATTACTTCAGGTTCTTTGCAGCGTGCCTTCGGCCCTAGCTGCAAACCAAGTTTGTTCCTTTTACTGTACCTCCTTTCATATTCTTTGTTCATCTTATTTTTCACCCTCCTTCCTACACTTGATTCATAGTGCAACTGCGAGGTTTTCCTCCTGTTACACCTTTCCAAACCTTTTACTATCAATTTCCATATCAACGCTGAATAACCTCATCGGTCCCAGTTCTTGGACTTTGGCCTAAATTTTCTATATTTCTTTTGCCATAAGTTTTGTGCAAAGTTGGAATTACTGAAGATATTCCGAAAGAATTCGGTGGAGGCAGGATAATGAGGAGTCTTTGGGTGAAGAGCATTTTCGTTTATATCCCTCTACTATCATCCTTTTTTTCGTGGCTATTTTTTTTTTCTAATGGTATGTAAGGACGGTATAGGAAACTGGAAAAAGAAAGTGTTTGCTTTTTCATTCTTGGAAAGCTATATATTAATTTTACTAGCTTTTAGAAGTTCATATTGAGTCAAAGGTACATGAGTATGTATCAGATAAAAAAAACACGTTTATAAAATGTTGAACAAAATATACAGTAATATGCTGTGGTTTGTAGAAGGCAAAAATCATTTACGGAAAACAAGTAACAAAGTAAGATTTTAGATCTGAGAACATAATTTATTTTAATGACAGACAGTAACGTGTACAGAGTAATAATGGAAAGTAAAATATATTTTTAAGATTTTTCAGTTTTTAATTGCAAGTATTACAAGAATATTAGCTTCGTCCCTCTCACTGAGCATCCGAGCACATCTGCAAAATTCCATTCAAACTGTACTTTCCGAAAATCATTAGCTAACTTTCCGAAAAATCATTAGGCGAAGACTAATCATGTTGTGAAGGGATGCTTTATCAGGAATGGAATGAAAAATGGGCCTACTACCCAATTTGAGGACTTTAAATCAGGCATCCTAAGTACTACAGCAGTTTTTAAAACAATTTTATATAAAAGGCTGTTATTTGTCCGTTGCTACAGAATATTAATTTTGGAAGAAGTAAGCAGTAAAGTTGGAGAAATAGCCGAAGCTGTAGATGTAAAGTTGTGGATGGAGAATACTTTGATTGGATAATAAATTCTTGAAGTGTTTGAAGGGGAGATCCAGAATATGAGTGCCAACTATGGGAAAGGTAGATATGTCCTGGAAGTCAAAAAAGAATGAATGTGGAAAAGACTTTTAAACGAAATAAAATTAAAGGAAGCGCAGGCATGGATGTTGATTGCGAAAGAAATGAAACATTAGACGCTGTTTGAAAAAATAAAACTGTTTTAAGTATTATGCGCACGCTAAAATAAAAGATCAGATATACTGGGATACAACATAACGTGAGTGACAGCATGTCCATGGCGGGTTGATGAAAAGTGTGTATAATTTGAATTGGAAGTGGTGGAAGGATGTAAGGGAGAGATTGAGAAATTGTTGCTGCCTGCTTGCTATGGAAAAGGCGTTGAAACTTGAAGATTTGAGTAACCAGAAAATGGACAATGAACCACTCGCCTTATTCTTCATAATGAGGGATGAGATCACGTTTGACTGACAAATATACCTTAGTTCGTCTTTTAGTAGTTACCCACTCCTCGTCATATTTCCAATGCCTATTTTTTGTGTGAGTAAGCCGTTTGACATATTCATTGGCAAATTATATCTACATTTGTTGAAACTGCTCGTAAATTGCTGAATTCCTCTTATTTTTTTCTAGAGTGCATCTGTTAGACAGACTTGGCATTCTGTTATTACAGACTTGGCATTCTGTATGGTAAGAAAATTACCGACAACCTCCATCTCTGCACCGACTTTATACCATGTAAATGAATGTGTTAAGAATTGCTTGACATAAACTCATATGATAGAGCATTTACAAGACTCAATGCATTCTGTATTTGAAATTCCTTATTATAATATCGAACAAAGAGTCCGTTAGACCATGAACCAATTCATTCTGGAACTTAGACCAAAAATTCTGTACGGGTTTCAGCAACGACAGCTCTTCTCATCTTGGAATGTAGTTTTTGGAAGAGTTAATCATCTTGAGAATGAAAACGGAAGAATTATGCTCATGCAAAAATTTGATCTCTGAAAGTTTCCCATCACATGACCATGAGCTTTTTTTTCACGAAGTGTAGTTTTTTCTTTTACCATATTTGGTTAAAAAAAAAAATTGAAAAATCCATGTGATAGAAATGTATTAGATTAGGAATTCGAAAGCTCTTGAAAGAAAATGTACATCAGAATATAGTGCTGGATTATTAATTTTGACTTTGAAATAGGGACTTGCAGTATATCACTGTGTAGTTGTCGAAGTGACGTGAATGTAAGTTTAAACGATTCCCTTTTTACGAAATTGTACAAGTTGATTTTGCAACTTTAAGCGCTATTTCGAGTCTGTGTGTGTGTGTGTGTTTATATTTTTTTTATTTATTTTTTTTTTTTTGTAACTCGGGCATAATAGCGAGTTTTCACCTAAAAACAATTTGGTATTTATTTTAGGGTAATTGATTTGCTTTATGAATATTGATTACATTACTGCCTAGTCATAATTTTCGATTATTCATAAATGGCTCAAAATGTGTATTAGTCAGACTTAAGGATTAAATTAAGGTGACTGCCAAGGGTTGTTTTGCTGAAATCTGGGAAGTAGGGCTATATTACGATAGGAAAACGGAAAATGAAGCTGTATTTACATTGCCATCAATATTGGGTGACCAGTGCTTTGCTTCCTTACCTTATTCGTTTAAACTGTTTGGTGATCCGTTCAAAAAGCAGTAATGTTAAATTAGTGGACATTTCGCTAACTGCTGTTGAATGAATGGTGCTTCTTAGTAAAGATAAATTACCCCTGTTGGAATGAGTTAACCAGTATGTTCAGCAGCGTACGTTGTCCCTTAGTTTGATAATACAGCCCTTGCATACTTGCATATTACAATACAATAGTCAGTGATTCGTTGATAGGCATATTAAACAATGTGAACTGCGTATGATTGACACTGACAATCCTTGCGCATTTTAGTTAGAAAACTAGAAAAAGGACTGGAAAATTGGTGAATGACGGTTGATATAAAACTTCCGAATTCATACTGAATTTATTACGTAAAACCATTATCCGAAAAAGTGAACGCTTATTTACTGTTGTCTAGTCTAGCACTCAATCATTTTTACTGATTGTGTTGATTTATTAAAGATTCCGACCTGAAAATCACTGGAGCGGCCCTCTTCAGCGGGGATGGGTGTGTGATTAATGGCTTCGTATTTTCGTTTTTTGGGAGAAATTTCATGTCGAATGTGTGTCCAACGCTCTTTACATAAACCAGCATTAATGCATCAAAAATCATCTATTCCGACTCGAAAGAACAAAATAGGATATTTGTGGAGGGATTGATTGGAAATCAATTCAAGGGAATGCCAAATGATGACATGCAGTATGTCAATAGCAGCAAAGAATACGGTAACAACAATGTAGGATTCAACCTATAATTAACTAACACGACTTTGGAATTTTTCATTTAAAAAAAAGAATCCATCCCCCATATGCATTTCAGTCATAATGCCATTCGAATCTTGAATGGGTAGACAATAATCGACCGAATAATTTTGGAGCCTTGGGGGTTTCAAACCTTTTAAATAATACGTATATATGTCAGGTAATCGCTCTGTAGTGAAGTAAAATATATTAAAGGAAAGGAAAAATGCATTTTCTTCAAGTAGGTCTGCAGCTAGAAGGCATTCGCGCACGTGTTGGAGGCGCCTGTTCGCATGATTGTTCTAGAATCGCCAGGTGCGATATGGAACTCAACAGGCGCCGACGCGTCAGTAGAAAAACGCCACATATTATGATCAACATTTTCATCAAGATCCTTCCAAAAAGTTCTGTCGGGAGTCTGTGACGTTCGCTGTTATGCTCCGCCCCCTTTAGCCCTGCCCCAGATCGCCGTATATATATATATATATATATATATATATATATATATATATATATATATATATATATATATATATATATATATCTATATATATTATATATATATATATATATTATATATGTATATATATATATATGTATATATATATATGATATATATATATATGTATATATATATATATGTATATATGTATATATGTATTATGTATATAGTATATAGTATAATATGTATATATATGCCCTGAGGAAGTAGAAGAGCTGAGATCAGCAGAGAGATCAGTGAGAGATCATCAGGAGAGATAAGAAGCGAAGAAGGAAAAGGGGGGACGCAAGGATAAGAGATGAAGAAGGCGCATGAGAGTTTGATCGGAATCGGGTCAAGTCGTCAAGTCAGAGAGAGCGACAGAGATATTTCGACGTTTAGCAAGCCTTCAGAGAAGAAATGTCCTACAAGGTGGTTTTGAAGAGTAACCTGCCGTCAGAGTACCAAGAATAGCCATTGCTTTCTGCAGTACGGTGTCAAGAAGACGTCTCAAGTTCTACCACTCTCCTTTGCGATTCCGTCGCTGCGAGCATTGATTTTCGACAGCTGCAAAACTGGCCAGCTAGTATTTCATTATCTCACTGTTTCCCCAGTTCACATACTGTAAGAGTTCATTTTGTTATGTAAATAGGAGAAACCATTCTGCATTTATCTTTGTTAGTAAGGTTGTAAAGAAACTTTTGTTGTGTTTGTGTTTCTTTCTATATTCGTATCCCCAATTTCAACTGTTGGTGTTAAATCTTTTTGTTTATTATTATTTAAGAACCTGTAGCGAACCTCGGTGTCTATGACAATACACTTTGAAAGAGATTGATTAGTTAGAATATTAACCTGTCCCCGATGGCTTGCAAATTGAGAGAATGAAATAAGGGAGAAGAAAGGCTTTATACTGACATGCTCTCGATTCGAGAAAGAAATCTAACGACGATAAGATAGAAAGCACATTGATGCAACATCTGTTCGGGACTGGTTGCAAAAAAACTTATTTATTCGTAATTGTTTGAAACTTTAAAGAAGGTGAATGTGGTGTATGTAACAATTAGATTTGGACTTTTTACTAAGTGAAATGACCTCGTTTCTTTCAATATATTGGTCTCTTATCATTTTCTGGGGGGCGGAGCGGGGTGGGGGATTATATCACACATTTCCCTTCTCAAGTTGGTTTTATCGGTTTATTGGTTGATATGAAAATACTCCCATCTTATTATTTTCAGTTGTGTCGTTTTGTGAGAGTTTAGTGTTTTATTGTACATATTCGTGAATATGTATATTTAACTTATAG
>NC_087210.1:16094147-16096647 GCF_015104395.2 Macrobrachium nipponense | reverse complement strand
GAAGGTGTTGTTGAAAATTTTCCTTTTGTGGCCAACTGATCTTTTCTTTATGGCTGCTTCGACTAGAGGATTGAAGTGCCTTTATGGAGTTATTTTCTTCCTATTTAAGATTTCACTTGCTTCAATATTAGTAGCATTATGCTGGTAATGGTATGAAGGTGTCCGTAGTCTCCTGCAAATCTGTTAGTTACATAATCATTATAACATACAATATATATATATATATATATATATATATATATATATATATATATATATATATATATATATATATATATATATGAATTATTCAATTTGGGCAATGGGAAAAATGATAGTATTTGAAAAATTTACACATCAGGAAATTTATTATTTGATTCATGCTATTGTATGTCGATATACTAACCTTATTTAAAAGTATAAAATAATGTATATATATATATATATATATATATATATATATATATATATATATATATTGTGTGTGTGTGTTGTTGTGTGTGTGTGTGTGTGTGTGTGTATGTAAATTATGTTAGTAGTCGACAGACAATAGCAAGATCAAATAATTAATTGACTTATGAGTACAAATTTCAGATATATAAAATTTGTTCTTAATTTTTGCTTATATTCTGGACTCCCCTGTTATAAGGATTATGCAAACTCAAACCTAGTCCCACCCAAACAAAACTATATCATCTCTGCAACAACCCAGAACTTAGCCAGACAAAATAACAGGGAGAAACGTTCCATGGAATAATTTCCCAGCGTTTCCTTTGTCTTTTCAGTTTCTTGGTCGTCTCTCCTCCTCAATTTCCTCCTCCCTTCAGGGGGTGTGAAATTGGTTTGCTCCTTCTGCGACGTCCATCAGGTTAACGGGCCCTTTGATTCCTTTCCCGTATCCCCGCTCTTGGAATTTGCTTCCTATATCAAGAGTCAGAGGTTTGTTAAAGTAGATAAATAACCTTAATTACATCTCTCTGTTACAAAATATGGGACAAGAACTCAATTTTGAAATGGCATCGAATGAAAGTGAGAATAGTCAACAGCGTCTTTGAGTCAGGAATCCGGTACTAATCATGAACACTTTTGAGTGTGTCAGACTCAAGCGAAGAGTTCTTAGCTTCATAAGAATAAGGTCTGTGTATGTTTATTTTCCATTGTTTTTTTTTTAATAACTGAATTGGTTGGTGGTAGTACTAATTTAACATCACTTTCACTAACTTCAGTCTAATTTCTGTTGGCTTCTTCTGTTTATTGTTACAGTTGTTTCCATTATGAACATAGTTTCCTACTGGTGATTAGTCATTTGCGAGTATATATTAACGCTTTGAAAATCAAAGTACCTATAGCATCCTCACTTCGGGTCTCTTAAGTCTGTTACATGGAATGGCGAATCTGCGTAAAATCATACTCATCACCATTTCATTGTGATGTTATATAAGGCTGCTAATTGTGTTCCGTATATAGAGTGATACGAGGTATCATTTTTGTAAAATAATTTTAAAATGCGCTATACCCAGAAACTTTATATTATCTGGCAAGAATTATTGTCATACCCGAAATCGACTTTTATCGCAGTATCGTTATGCTATGAGGCAGTAAAGGAAACAAGTTGCCATCATTTGAGTATTATCTAGCAAGCAAAAATTACTGAGGAGATTTACAACCCCAGTCATATTGCAACCACTAACTGTGTTTCAGGGGATGGCGCCTCTGAATTCAATCATGATGTTGCCACAATACACAAGTGTATTTTTAATATTTTAGAAAATGTCTCAATAATGTTTAAAAAAATAGCCAGTTTATAAATGTAAGTGTATACCTTGATCGGTATAAAGTAAAAATAAGATATGTTAACTTCAAATTTTGTTGCTATCTCCATTATTTCTACTGGTTTTATTGAGCCAGAAGATTAGTAGCTCGATACAATAATTTCAGTGTAAAACTACAGCAAAGGTGATTATGCACTTTTATAAATAACCCTTGCAGTTATTGTCGACTAAGTCTGTATAAGCACTGATAGTAATTGAAGATTCATTTCAAGTGTACAAATTTATTTTCCTCAACTTAGTATATTATGCTGTGATGTCTATTGAATAATTCACTACCATATTTCAGTAACGTTTTGCATTGGTATGAATCATTGGTAAATATATATATGCTTTTGAAGAGCCAGTTCACAACTTAAGGAATTAGTAAATTTATATATAAATGTCAGTTCAGACAAATGTGGTAATTATGGGATTTATGTTGCTGTGAACTACAAAAACCTAATGCAATGATGCGTAAACTGTTTTAATCGAAAATGTTCAGTTACTCTTCTCTCTCTTCTCTCTCTATCTCTCTCTCTTCTCTCTCTCTCTCTCTCTCTCTCTCTCTCTCTATTTATAGAAACAGATAATAGCTCCCATTTGTGTGATCTAAGCCCTTCTCTTTTTTTCTTTGATTCCATTTCTTTCATTTATCTCTTTATTTCCTACCTTTCTTATCAGCATTTTGCATACGCGTGTATTTTTATCTC